>NC_039367.1:4304946-4604946 GCF_003573695.1 Papaver somniferum
CCAAATTGTTTTTTCAACTTTTGTTGTATTAAGAACTTGGTAGGTGATAGCCATTTCCAACTTTTGTTGTTTGCTTTTAATTTAAACTGAGTAACATGGCAGTGTCACATGAAGTTTAGTTTCATTATCAAGTTCAGAATTAACTTGATTGTTTTAAGAAATATGTGTGCTTGTATTAAGAAGTAAGAACTAACTTGTTTACCTTTGGCTGTTTGGAAGGGTAATGTTTGGATCAAGTTCAGTTTCATTATCAAGCTGCAAGATGGCAAGTGCATCTCCCTCTCCATCCCCTGCAGCTGGGTCTACTGATGTGATATTATCTATAACACCTCAAGTTGATGCTACACAACAAGAAACACAAGCTACACATGACCCTGCACCTGAGGTTGAACCAAAGAAGAAGGGGAAAACTAGATCAAAAGTTTGGAATGACTTTGTAAGGATCAGTGAAGAACAAGCTCAATGGCACTTCCAGCATGAAGACACATTTAGGCACATGTCCTCAGAATCCCAACAAGAAGCAGAAGGGTCAGAAGAATTTGATGTTTCCACCACCAAGACCAGAACAGTCATCACAACTGGTCGATGTAAGTTATGACAAGGATATGTGTAGAAGAAGATTGAATGATTGTCATCATAGATGAACTTCCATTTAGAATTGTAGAAGGAGAAGGGTTTAGAAGATACAGTGAACAGTTGGAACCTAGATTCAAGGTGCCAAGCAGGATGACAATTTACAGAGATATTTTAATCATCTACAAAGATGAGAAAGAGAAGTTGAAGAAATACTTCAAGGAAAGTAAACAAAGATTCTCTCTCACAACTGATACATGGATTTCTTGATGAGTGCTAAAAAGTGCATATTTCTATATATTTTTGTTGGCATTTAACTCATCTTTTGTTCATTAATTCTACATTTTATCCCATATTCTGTATTTTCATTGTTTTCAAGAATAAATATTTTTATTAATTAATTTTGCATTTTTAGGTTTGTAAATAAAGTTTGGATGAATTGCGGAACGAAAAGAGCAGAAAAGTAGTGAAAAGCCGGAGGAATACACAAGGAAGCCGCGAAAGAATGTTTGTGCACAAGACCAAAAGGCTAGAGTGGGCTCGAAGAGGAAGAATTGTTCTAAAAAGATATGGGCTTGGCCATACCCAAGGCCCAAACCCTCACCCAAATCCATTTCATATATCCATACCGTTTCCCTTTCTAGCCGTCAGATTGGATCATCTCAGCATCCTACGGTCGCAGTATCGCCAGTACATCAAAGTCTGAAGCTCCTGTCTAACACTACAGCACCTAACTCCATCTTGAGCCGTCAGTTTCGTTGTATCAGAAATCCGATGGTCGATACCAGTCTCTTCACTTGTAGCCGTTAGATCAATCTATCATTTCCGCATCCCATGGCTCATCTTTGCGAATCATCGAGACTTGATGAAACCGCTCAACACACTAGTACCCTATACCTATAACCTAACCAAACGCCCCCTCCTTCTCCATCGATTTCTCTTCCCCCCTCTCTGCAACAGAACCACCTTCTCCATCATCACCACTACCCACTCCACTGCCACCGCCACCAACTCCTCTACCACCACCACACCTCCACCATCATCACCCCTACCTTCCTACAGCTATTACCCATCTTTATAGCCCCCTAATTCGTCAATTTCTCCCTGCCGAAACCCTAGGTGAGTGGTTGACGAATTAGTGAAGCTAGAAAAGCAATTGAAGGCATGTGAATGGAGCTGGTGAACGAGGAGAGGAATGGGTTGAAGAGGGAAGCGTCAAATCGCCAGGTTTGGTGAGAAAAATCCCTAACCCTAATTTTTCTGTCCATTTAGGGTTTGTTTGAGAAAACCCTAATTACTGCTAGGGAGAGCATGAGGAAGAACAGTGGCAACATGGGTATGATTAAATTAGTCGAATTAGGTAGAGAAACCCTAATTTTGTCACTGTTCAATTTGGGGATTTGGGGGAATTTTTTTTGTAAACCTAATTTGGGTGTCTGGGTATAAAAGGGGACTGTGGTGGTGTGTGTAATGGATATGCCTGGATTAACCAGAGCATCAGTAGAATAGTTTAGTTTTTTATGAACGGTAGCTTTGAGGGTTTCAATCTTTTCAATTCCATGATTCTCAATTCAAATGCATTGTTAATTTTAGCTGTTCTGAACCACCATGTATTTAATTTGAGTGTGTGATTGTTACATTTTATATCAAGCTCCTGTTCATGTTTATCTAGATGCTGGAATAGCCAGTGTCATTTGGTCTGATTTTGGGAGAGCTGGATTAGCCAGTCTCTCCAATCTTTGTGCTGTTCATATTTGCTCTTGTTTTATCCACTGTTAACTGTTACTGTGAGGTTATTGTTGTTGTTTTCTTTTAATTTCAGTTTTACCATGTTTTAGTTTGTCACCTTGCTGAGGAAAAAGATGAAGCTTCATGTGAATGCTAGTTAACTGATATGTAGAGAAGAGTTTTGTGGTCTGAAATTGTGCAGGATAATCATAATTTAAGCACTTAGTTAGGCTCCTTGTGACTAATGGTGCTGCAGCTCATGCACAGTTGTTGCTAAGCCCTTAGACTAGTTGTACTTTAATCAGACAATTAGTACTTTGGTAAGTATTTTAGCTGTAATTAGGATATCCCATAGGAAGAACAAGAGGCAGAAATTTGAGTCACATTGAAGATTGATTAGCATAAGTTTGAGGTGAAATCAAAAACCTCAGTGCCACTGCCCTATTACCATTTTGTCTCACTGTTTCTACTTCACTATTAACTTAATTTCTCATCTCCACTGCCCTTGGCTTAGGCCTTGGTTTATCTCTTTGTCATTCTTTGTGTCACTGTCATTTTTCCAGTCACTGTCATCACCTAGTAGTTTCTTTGCTGTTTTAGTTTACTTGTTCATTGTTTCACATTTTATCACTTTCACTGTCACCTTCTCACTTTCACTTTGTTCCATTTTGTTTTGCTTTTGTTCTTTGTTTAGTTTCATTGTTCTGTCACCTTCTCATAATACTTTTGTTCTGTTTGCTTTTGTTCATTGTTTTGCTTTTGATGTGTTCACTGTCACCTTCTCACAACACTTTTGTTACTTCAGTTTCAAGTTCTGTCACTTAAAAGCCCATTTGTTCTCTTGCTTGGCTAAAGCCTAGTCCATAGCTCAGAAGCCTAGCTCAAGCTAAGGCCCAGATTCATTACAAAGCCCAGTTCAGTCTTGGGTTAATCTAGAAGCCCATTGACACTCAAAGCCCAGTGCACTTCAAAGGCCAAGGCTAGTGCACTTCAAGACCAACTGAGCCCAAGCTCAGTTCACTTCATTGTCAAACAAGCCTATAATCCAAAGGTACCCAAAGCCCAAAAGGCTTCATAGTTAACCAACAACAATTTAGGAGCCCAAAATAGCTAGAAAACTCCAAAACACTCCCAGTCTCTGTGGATCGACCCGTACTTGCACGAGCTACAACTGACGACCGTGCACTTGCGGTTATAATTTGTAGGACCTTTTAGCCTACCAGTTTTTGGCGCCGCTGCCGGGGACTGGGTGTTTTTCTTGTAGTTTTATTAGCTATTTTTGCATTTCACTGCATAGCATTTGCATCTGCATCTGCTTCACTTCATTTGCTGTTGGACCTGCTGTTCTGAACCAGTTTTTCCTCTGCTGGGACGCCACCAAGGAAAAGAACCAAAGCCCAACTGGGTTTTTGCAACAATATCAGAGCAGCTGGGCTGTGCTTAAAAGGTAACCCATTTAAGAGAACCCGAATTGTGGGCTTAATATTAAAGCCAATTTTTGGGCTTTTTATTTTCTGTTGGGTTTGTAATTAATTTTTGTGGGCTTGTTTGTTTAATTTGTGGGCTTGTATTTAATTTTTGTGAGCTTGTTTAATTTGGACTGGTATTTTGTATTCTGGGTTTTTAAACCCAGCTGAGCTTGTAACCGATCACGCTAGGTTAACTCGTTAGTGGGCCGAGTACCCAAATTCTAGGCCGAGATTTTGGACTCAGTTTCACCAAACGTTTTCAAACCAGCTGAGCCAAAGCAAACACAAAACCAACAGTGGGCTTGCTCCCATTCAAAAACCAAATTTTATTTTCTTTTAAAATAAATAAAAAAAAAAAAAAATTTGCTCCTAATTTCAAAAACCAAAATTTTTCTCCCTCTTTAAAAACCAAAATTTTATCCCAAGCAAAACCAAATTTTCTTTTCAAAACCCTTTCCCAAAAATCCAAACCCTTTAAAAACCAAATTCTGAGCTTTGTACATTCTTTACTTAGCTTTTGAGCCAATCATGAATAGATCTTTTTCTACAGTTGGGGAGTACAACAAATCCCTTAGAGAACTTGCATATGGACAAACTTCACGTTATGAACCTTCCACGGACCATGATGTCAATAGTCATAGGAATTATTATGGACATTTTCAAAGTCCCGAGCCTCAATACATGAACCCTAATGACTATTCACACATGCATCATTCCACAACGTGAAAATGAACATTTTGCTAGTGCCTCACTCACACAATCATCACTGATCGATCAATTAGAAGCTCGAATCGCAGCTTTAGAAATGCAATCACATGAGGAATCTGTCACATCTAATTTTCTTAGGCAACCTGAAATCTATGCATGTCCCGCATGTGGTAGTTTAGACCACCCTGTTGAGAATTGTCATATTTTGCATAATTTTAGGCAATCTAGAGAAAATCCAAGGTATGAAATGCCCATAAATTGTGAGAATGGTAGTCATTGGGACCATAATCAATCCTTTGAGGGTTGCGATCAATATTTTGTAAACCCTAATGACCATGCACACATGTACCATTCACCACAATTTGAACATGAAGAATTTTGTACTCCCATGAATTTAGACTCCACCACAGAAGCTTTAAGACTCAGTAAGCAAAACTTTGATAGATCTACATCACGAATTCATGCATATTTAGATCAGATTTTGCTTCACCTACAAAAGGAGGAAATTCATGAGGAAATGTATGTTGTCCCTAATGAAGTGTCTAGTCCATTCATGTAAATGATGTTGAATATGAACCTAATTTAGAGGAACATGAATCGACTAATGACACCACCACTGTTAATGAGGACCAATATGCATGCTACCATGATGATGATTATGATGATTATGATGATATGTTAGAAGAACATGAAAATATTGTGGAACCTGTTGGTTCAATAACATATGGCTTCTCGCCCTTGACCTTCATGAATGTTGTTTTTTCTAATACTCATTGTAATTCATATGATTTTGATATTGACATGGGATTCGTACAATTATTCTGTGAAGATGAGCATGACATAGGAATAGTTGAATCTTCTGTAGATACTAATGCTAATATGCATGAAAATATATTTGATGTGTCTGATTCTCTACCTAGGTCACATTGTGATATTTCTCCTGATTTTCCGATGCATGAGAATAAATTTGTTGATGACTCTGATTGTGATCTTGCCAATTTGTTTGATGATTGTGAGCATGTTGTGACACGTGTAGAAGACTTAGGATATGTTGATGTGATTAGTAATGATGTGCCTATCGTCCTACATAAGTCACAATCTGATGGCCTTCCACCCAACCTAGATTTGGTTTGTACCCATATTGTCAAACCGACTTTTCTGAGAGTCCCTAATCTAGGTTTGGAACTGTGTGCTTCCCAAGTCCTCTTGGACCATTTTGCATTTAAATATAATATCTTTGAGGAACCACAGTTGGAAATTGCATGTTTGCCCGTCCATAGCAAAGTACACTTTGAGTTAGATCTTGTGCATGATGAACCCCCAAAACTGCGCGATTTTGTTATCAAAATTATATCTTCTGTAAAATCCAGGTTTGGGGGTAGCTCATTTGGTTTCACAGCTTCACGTGCTTTTCTTTCATGTGTGAAGTTGTTGAAACCGCTACACTTTGTCTTTTGGGTTGATCCTCAACTCTTTAGACTTTTGGTGTATGGTGAATTTTTTGTATATAATCCAGTAGATAAATTTTAAAACCCTTTTTGTTCCTTTTGTATATATTTTGCTAATCCAATATGATCTCGGCTGACATATGTTGGATTCTTGCCTTGAATAACGGAGTTCTAATATTGCTTTCGCCGAAATCGGGTATTCTCTTTCCTTTTTCTCTACTCAACATGATCCTCTTCATATGTTGTATTATAATTTTGTTCATATTTTGAAACATTGAGGACAATGTTTAGTTTAGGTTTGGGGGTATAGAGTAGATACCACGATAATATGCCATAATTGAAAACAAGAACTCCTTCTTTTTGAAAAAATTTAAAAATTAAAAAAAAAAAAAAAAAAAAAAAAATGGAGCTCATTTACCTTGAAATGTTGACTCTTGTGCAAATATGTAATTATTAGGAGTCTTAGTCTAGATATTTAGGCACCCTGATTCTAGCACAATTCACATAGTGATAAGAAACTTGCACGCGCACGATCTACCAATACATGTATAGCCTCGATCTTCAAGGTGTTTGATAGGAAGTCACGATTGCCAATCACTTTAGAATACTGAACGAAACTTGACTAGCTTGTTCTTTGGTTGGTTGGGATAGAAGGTGGAGGTTACATTAAGAAAGACAACCATCGAATTTAACTGGGTGCATCAAAAAGGGCTACCTCTTGCTAAGAGTCATGTAATTTTTTGTTTCCTTTTGTATATGTATCAAATGTGTTACCTTGTCAAAAAAAAAAAAAAAAAAAAAAAAAAAAAAAAAAAAAAAAAAAAAAAAAAAAAAAAAAAACGATGTATATATTCAGAAAAAAATATCAGAAAAATACAAAAAAAAAATCAAGTATTTATCAATTCCATCATCTCTTGTTCCAAAAATAAAAGAGAGTAGTCAATGTAAATAAGAGTCATGTAAATAGTCATTTTGTTGTTTCATTGTAATAAGCAAGGAGGGTGTATGCCATTGATGTACAACGCGAGTAATTGTGAAATACCTCCAACTCATTCACAATTCTCGTAAAGTCCGGACAGCTAGCTAGATTTCGACCTTGGTTCTTAGCCTGAGAAACTATCTCTTGGTGATTAGTAGTCATAACATCCGATCTTTCTTTACACATGTGTAGATGCACTTTACACTCTTATCACATGTCTTTTTTTTGTTATCAGTGCTAGGATTGTGCCTTTGATAGCTAGATTGACATCTCCATTTTGCTGTGAGCTTAAACTGTCTTGCACATGTCACATTTGATGGAATATGAGCTTATATTTTGACCTAGAACTTTGTAGGTACGTTCTAAGCAAACCTTCACGAGACTTAACTCGTCCACTAGGGACACTTAGTGGTTTAAAAGGCTTAGTGCATACGCTAAATGCATTCGAGAGACCAGCGACAGTGGTATAGGTAGGATTTCCTTAGTTTTGTTTTACTTGAGGACAAGTAAAATTCAGGTTTGGGGGTATTTGATGAGTGCTAAAAAGTGCATATTTCTATATATTTTTGTTGGCATTTAACCCATCTTTTGTGCATTAATTCTACATTTTATCCCATATTCTGTATTTTCATTGTTTTCAAGAATAAATATTTTTATTAATTAATTTTGCATTTTTAGGTTGTAAATAAAGTTTGGATGAATTGCGGAACGAAAAGAGCAGAAAAGTAGTGAAAAGCCGGGAGGAATTACACAAGGAAGCCGCGAAGAATGTTGTACACAAGACCAAAAGGCTAGAAGTGGGCTCGAAGAGGAAGAATTGTTCTTAAAAAGATATGGGCTTGGCATACCCAAGGCCCAAAACCCTCACCCAAATCCATTTCATATATCCATACCCGTTTCCCTTTCTAGCCGTCAGATTGGATCATCTCAGCATCCTACGGTCGCAGTATCGCCAGTACATCAAAGTCTGAAGCTCCTGTCTAACACTACAACACCTAACTCCATCTTGAGCCGTCAGTTTCGTTGTATGAGAAATCCGACGGTCGATACCAGTCTCTTCACTTGTAGCCGTTAGATCAATCTATCATTTCCGCATCCCACGGCTCATCTTTGCGAATCATCGAGACTTGATGAAACCGCTCAACACACTAGTACCCTATACCTATAACCTAACCAAACGCCCCCTCCTTCTCCATCGACTTCTTCTCTTCCCCCCCTCTCTGCAACAGAACCACCTTCTCCATCATCACCACTACCCACTCCACTGCCACCGCCACCAACTCCTCTACCACCACCACACCTCCACCATCATCACCCCTACCTTCCTACAGCTATTACCCATCTTTATAGCCCCCTAATTCGTCAATTTCTCCCTGCCGAAACCCTAGGTGAGTGGTTGACGAATTAGTGAAGCTAGAAAAGCAATTGAAGGCATGGGAATGGAGCTGGTGAACGAGGAGAGGAATGGGTTGAAGAGGGAAGCGTCAAATCGCAGGTTTGGTAAGAAAAATCCCTAACCCTAATTTTTCTGTCCATTTAGGGTTTGTTTGAGAAAACCCTAATTACTGCTAGGGAGAGCATGAGGAAGAACATTGGCAACATGGGTATGATTAAATTAGTCGAATTAGGTGAGAAACCCTAATTTTGTCACTGTTCAATTTGGGGATTTGGGGGAATTTTTTTTGTAAACCCTAATTTGGGTGTCTGGGTATAAAAAGTGGACTGTGGTGTGTGTAATGGATATGCCTGGATTAACCAGAGCATCAGTAGAATAGTTTAGTTTTGTTATGAACTATAGATTTGAGGGTTTCAATCTTTTCAATTCCATGATTCTCAATTCAAATACATTGTTAATTTTAGCTGTTCTGAACTCCACCATGTATTTAATTTGAGTGTGTGATTGTTACATTTTATATCAAGCTCCTGTTCATGTTTATCTAGATGCTGGAATAGCCAGTGTCATTTGGTCTGATTTTGGGAGAGCTGGATTAGCCAGTCTCTCCAATCTTTGTGCTGTTCATATTTTGCTCTTGTTTTATCCACTGTTAACTGTTACTGTGAGGTTATTGTTGTTGTTTTCTTTTAATTTCAGTTTTACCATGTTTTAGTTTGTCACCTTGCTGAGGAAAAAGATGAAGCTTCATGTGAATGCTAGTTAACTGATATGTAGAGAAGAGTTTTGTGGTCTGAAATTGTGCAGGATAATCATAATTTAAGCACTTAGTTAGGCTAGCCTTGTGACTAATGGTGCTGCAGCTCATGCACAGTTGTTGCTAAGCCCTTAGACTAGTTGTACTTTAATCAGACAATTAGTACTTTGGTAAGTATTTTAGATGTAATTAGGATATCCCATATGAAGAACAAGAGGCAGAAATTTGAGTCACATTGAAGATTGATTAGCATAAGTTTGAGGTGAAATCAAAAACCTCAGTGCCACTGCCCTATTACCATTTTGTCTCACTGTTTCTACTTCACTATTAACTTAATTTCTCATCTCCACTGCCCTTGGCTTAGGCCTTGGTTTATCTCTTTGTCATTCTTTGTGTCACTGTCATTTTTCCAGTCACTGTCATCACCTAGTAGTTTCTTTGCTGTTTTAGTTTACTTGTTCATTGTTTCACATTTTATCACTTTCACTGTCACCTTCTCACTTTCACTTTGTTCCATTTTGTTTTGCTTTTGTTCTTTGTTTAGTTTCATTGTTCTGTCACCTTCTCATAATACTTTTGTTCTGTTTGCTTTTGTTCACTGTTTTGCTTTTGATGTGTTCACTGTCACCTTCTCACAACACTTTTGTTACTTCAGTTTCAAGTTCTGTCACTTAAAAGCCCATTTGTTCTCTTGCTTGGCTAAAGCCTAGTCCATAGCTCAGAAGCCTAGCTCAAGCTAAGGCCCAGATTCATTACAAAGCCCAGTTCAGTCTTGGGTTAATCTAGAAGCCCATTGACACTCAAAGCCCAGTGCACTTCAAAGGCCAAGGCTAGTGCACTTCAAGACCAACTGAGCCCAAGCTCAGTTCACTTCATTGTCAAACAAGCCTATAATCCAAAGGTACCCAAAGCCCAAAAGGCTTCATAGTTAGCCAACAACAATTTAGGTTCCCAAAATAGCTAGAAAACTCCAAAACACTCCCAGTCTCTGTGGATCGACCCGTACTTGCACGAGCTACAACTGACGACCGTGCACTTGCGGTTATAATTTGTAGGACCTTTTATAAGCCTACCACTTCTCCAAACAATTTCAATTATATGTGTGTGACAGTGCACTTCATTGATATGCATTGGAAGCTTCAAAAGAGGATCATTTTGTTTTGCTTGATCAAGGGTCATACTGGAGTGGAGATTAGGAAAATGCTTAAGAAATGTTTGCTGGATTGGGGGCTAGAAGATCTTTTTGGTGTAACTTTGGACAATGTCAGTGCAAATAGTGTGGCAATTGAGTATCTTCAAACAAGTGTCATCAATTGGACAGGAGCAACAATGAGATCTCAATACATGCATGTATAATTACTTTTCTTAGCTCTATTCATTATGACACTTGAAAATGATTCAATATGAAAACAATTCTTTAGGTTGATAACATATAATCTTGCATAGCCATGAGTTCTTTATACTGTGCTTGTTGCTTTGTGCTTGTTACTATATTTTTTTGCTTGTTGCATAGCTCTGTGCTCTTTATATACTTTGCACTTAAATGACAGCACTATGTAAACCATTATTTGATAGATTATGTATATCTTTGTGCTTGTAACTGATTCTTTCATGCTTTTATTGTTTGATGAACTAGCTAGGAAACAATTCTTTGATGAACTAGCTATGCTTTTATTGTTTGATGAACTAGTTATGCTTTTATTCTTTGTGCTTGCACTCTGATTTTTTGATGATATTTCCTTGTTTCATTCTTACCAGGTAAGGTGTGTTGCGCATTTTCTTGCGCTTGTTGTCAATGATGTTGTGTTGTTGTATCACAAGTCAATTGGCATGATCATATCAGTTATCAAGTTTGTTACCGACTCTTCCTCTAGGTTGGAAAAATTCAAAGAATGTGCTGCTCTCGAGAAGATTGATTGTAAGAAGATGGTTTTCCTAGATGTGAAGACCAGGTGGAATGCTACGTATCTGATGCTTGAAGCTGCCATTCCTTATGAAAAGGTCTTTAAGAGGTCAGAAAGAGAAGATAGGATCTTTCGAGATAAGTATATTTCCAAATAATCTGAATGTGAAGCTTTGCCTAATACTGATGATGATACTATTGTAATTGATAATGAAGATTATTATCTTAGTTCATCTAGTGAATCTGAATGTGAAGGAGATGTATCTAAAAAGAAAAATACTAAGAAAAAGAACAAACCTCGTCATCATGCTCCATATGTTGCAGACTAGTCATATGTTAGGTGTCTTGTTAAGTGTTTAAAAATCTTCTTTGATGTTACTGTTAGGTTCTGAGCTTCAATTCAGGTTACTTCACATGAATTTCTATGACAGTTGGCATTGATACATGAATAGTTGGTTCGTCTTAGAGCTATAGGAAACCGAGATCCTCATATTTCTAAGATGGCAGAAATAATGTTGAGAAAGTACAACACATATTGGGGGGATTATGAAGATATGAACTCTGTTTTGTATTTTGCTAAGTTGCTTGATCCTCGAGAGAAAGAATCTGGTTTGAAATTTGATCTTGAATGTTTGTATGAGCAAGATGATTTTAGGGTTACGAATGTTTTAAAAGCTGTGAAACAAGATATGGGAAGAATTTATGATGAGTACAACATCATGTATTCAAATACCAATGCAGAGGAAGGTGACATCATTACTTACTGTTGATCATCATTAGTTCATTACTTATATTGCTTATCTGTTTTTTATCATCATTACTTACTATTGATTGTTCTCATGTCTTAGGTACTGGCTCAACATCTGCTGCTGGTGTTGATGACATGGTTGTTTGTGTGCAAGAAGATAACATTGAGGATATGCTTGGGTCGAGGAAAAAAAGGCGAAGAATGAATGTTCACAGTACTCATCCAAAGTCAGAGCTTGAAAGGTATTTTCTTGATGACTGTGAAGCATCTACCAGTGAGTTTGATATTCTGGGATGGTGGCAGGCTAATAGTACCAAGTATAAGGTACTATCACTTATGGCAAAGGATATTTTGACAATACCAGTGTCCTCTGTTGCTTTAGAATCTGCATTCAGTACCGGAAAGCGCATTCTTACTCCATGGAGAAGCTCGCTATCTGCCAGGATAGTTGAAGCACTTCTCTGTACGCAAAGATGGTTGCAGAAACCTATCTCTCTTGATTTCCTATGTGACTATATACCTGATGACAATTCCAACATTGAAGATGGTAATGGAATCTCTTCTATTTTGACTTGAAATTTGAATGAATATTATCTTCTTTTATCTGTTAGTTTCTATACCTTTGTCATAGTACTCACCTGCTGTAACAACAACAACAACTATCATAATTCATATTCAGCCAAGTGTTTGTATTCTTCTTTGCATTCTTGTTATTTTTCTTCTTATTTGTTGCATTCTTGTTGTTTTTCTTCTTTTCTGTTAGTTTCTCTTATCTTATTTGTTGTTTTTCTTCTTTGCATTCTTGTTGCAGACATTTTGGGGAAGGATGAAGATTAAGGGGATGATTGGCTTGAGAGATGGATGGACTGCAGTCTTTTACTGGTCTGCTACTTGAGAAATGAAGATCAAATGGATGACTGCAGTCTTTTTCTTTTATTGGAAACTCTTCATGCTACTTTCTTTTTAACTTTGATTTCATCAGACTTTGGTTATCTTTAGACTTAAGACTTTGGTTAACTTGTTTGTGAACTTCAACTCTGTTTTTAGTCTGTAGACTATGGTTATCTTGTCAAGACTTAAGTATGGAATGTAGTATCAGTTAATTAAGAAATTCAAAATTTCAGAATGTATTTATGTACAGGTGCAGGGTATAGGTGAAAACAGAACCGAACCGTAACCGAATAGTATCGGTGCGGTTAAAAACCGAACCTGTTAGAGCATTGCTCGATCAACCACGCATGCGTTGCTATCTCAAGCATGTTTTTCAATGTTAGTGATCAAAACTATAAGTCTTGATTTCTAGTCTATTATAGCTAAGTCTCGGACTAGTATAGAAAATATAGTTGAGCTCAAGGACTTCATGACGATTCATCATACAATTAGAAGAACTACTGAAGGAACCGGTGGAACTTCTCGACAAAAAGGTATGTGAAGACTTGAACTTATCTATCACTCAAAAGTCTATCTACTATATTTCCTACTATTTGAGACAAGAAGTCACATGCTATATGTATAGACTTGGATTATACACATTTGGTATTTCGAGCAGAGTATACCTCTCCTATCTATATCTTGAAGTATGTGTTGGTAAGATTTTCGCTTCGATCAAGTTTATCTTTACCTAGTGACGAAAGTCATGATATGTTTCAATCACTTTGAAAATTGCTTTGACGAGAAATGGTGTAAAAATTATATAACGTCCTCTAAGAATGTTTCAATGATTGAAATAAGAGTTTATATTATATAACCAATGATGGAAATAAGCATTGTTGTGGAAACACATTTATGTATAAGTCATATTCCTTGAACCAAAGTTTGCGAACTTTGTTGTTCAAGAGAAACCGGAAGAATGGCTTGTTGCCAAGTCCGCGAACTCAGTCCGTGAACTGCCGAACTTCTCATCCAAGAAATTCTGCAAGAGTTGACAAACTAGTTGCGTGAGTACCAGTCCGCGAACCGGCGGAAGGTCTTTTCCCGATATTTTCTGCTGGAGTTTGTAAACTCTGCCCGGTTGCTTAAGTCCGCGAACCTAGTCTGCGAACATAAGAAGGTTATATATCTGAAGATGATTTCTGAACTTAAACTTAAAAATACTAAGGAATGCAGTTTGCAAACCGTGGCTATAAAAGTTCATGAACCGATTCAAGTGAATCAAATCATCTTTGCGTCAATTGAGTCTTATGTAATACATAAGATTTCCTTGTAATTGAACAACTCTCTAACTAGTTCATTTGAAGTCATTTGAACTAGTTATGGTGAAGAAGAACATGGTTGATATGAAATGCTCATATGACTAACCTTTTGGTTAATTATTATTAAACCAACAAGTGCTTACGTTTGGGTACGGTTAACAAACCTAGAAGAGTGCATTGTAAAGTGTGTGTAACAAGATAAGTTTTCAATCTAATGGTTGAGAAATATTAGCTTGAATCTAAATCAGGTTTTCATCTAATGGTGGATATTGAATGCTTTGTTACTAAGCTAACATTGATTGCAAACCATGATATGAAAGACTATATAAAGGAGACATCTAGTATTGTGCAAAACTAATCCCCACACCTTACGTGTGATACTAGTTTGCATACTAGAGTCGATTCTCCTTTAAACTTTGGTTTTCTTCTTCTAAAACCAGGTTAACGACTTAAAGATTTAATTGGGATTGTGAAGCCAGACCGATACTACTTTTATCGTAGTTGTGTGATCTGATCTTGCATCTTCTATCGTACGAGTACAATCAGATTGATTGGCTTGAGATTGATATCTCCGATAGGCAAGATATAAAAAGTAATCACAAACGTCTTCGTGTCATCGTTTGTGATTCTGCAATATCTTGTTTCGCTACCATACGATTAAGATTTTTGTGAGGTGATTGATAACTCTAGGCTGTTCTTCGGGAATATAAGACCATATTATCTATTGGTTCCTGTTCACCTTGATTATTATCAAAATACGGAACAAAACCTTTATGGTTTATCTGTGGGAGACAGATTGATCCTTTGATAGACTTGTCTATGTGAGACAGATTTGTTTATTGTCAAAGCCTGCGATTTTGGATCGTATCAACTCTTAGTTGTGGGTGAGATCAGTTAAGGGAATCAAGTGCGCAGTATCCTGCTGGGATCAGAGGCGTAGGAGCATAACTGTACCTTGGATCAGTGGGAGATTGATTGGGGTTCAACTACAGTCCAGTCTGAAGTTATCTTGGAGTAGGCTAGTGTCTGTAGCGGCTTAATACAGTGTATGTTCAATATGGACTAGGTCCCGGGGTTTTTCTGCATTTGCGGTTTCCTCGTTAACAAAGTTTCTGGTGTCTGTGTTATTTCTATTTCCGCATTATATTTGTTTATATAATTGAAATAATACAGGTTGTGCGTTTGAATCAATCAATTGGAAATCCGACCTTTTGTTGTTGATCGATATTGATTGATCCTTAGATATTGGTCTTTGGTAGCATCCAAGTTATTCCTTGTATTTGATTAGAACTCGTTGTTCTTGCTTGAGTAAATCAAATCAAGAAGAGAGATATAAACTCGTTGATATACTTGTAATTAATTGAGTCTTGTTGATTCTCTTAAAAGTATATTCGAGTTTGTCCATACAGATTGCTAAGCGAAATATTGGGTGGTGTTGTTAGACCCCCGCTTTTTCAATTGGTATCAGAGAAGGCAAACACGTTCAAGACCTTACAAGTCTGTGTTTATAGCGATCTGACTCTATGGACAAGAGTACTATCTCTGATAAACGCGTTGCCAGATATGAAAGTTCTATCTCGTCAAATTCTATTAAAGAGAAAGTTTCTTCAATCTTGAATATAGACAAACCTTGTGTTCTGACGAGACAGACTAATATCGACATGTGTGATCCCGATTACCCTTCAAAAGAGAGCTTCTCTGGCAATGAACGGGATTCAGCTGAAAAGAGTGAATTGATTCTAAATCTTGTTATAATCCAAACTGATAGATTCAATCGGTTGAAGCACCATGTCAATATTCTACTTGGTGTAATAAGAGATTGCAAACCCAAAGGTAATATTGAAGTTCATTCTTCATGTACGTCTCTTGAAGATAGCCATAAAATAGATGCCTTGGAAATTGAACATCGCTTGAGTAAGCTCTCTATTTAAGGATGCTCAAAGCAATCTAATATGCCAAGTACTTATGACACAAATAAAGATGGTTCATGCTCAGAAGTAAAAACGGAAGACCCTTCTAGTAAAACGGATGTGCCTGAAGTCACCATCACTCAAGGATATTGCACATCAAATGGAGGGAAGAAATCTTCTAACGGTGATATTAAGACTGTACAATATAATCATTCTGATGATCAGAAAGTATGTCTTATCTTTGAGACAAAGAGTTATGTTAAACGAAAGGCAACCTCTAGGTTTAAGAAAAACTCCTTGGTTCAACTTCAACACACCTTAGATTTAATTCTTAAAGGTGTAACTGACATTCGTATGACTAAACCGATTGTTTTTCGTACCTACCCTGTGTATGTTACTAGGAAAGTCAGTTCAATGAGTTCCTCGAACACTCAAGAACATAGCATACATCTTAATAAACATTGTCTAAAGGAAGATTGTGTCGTGGTCTCTGAAAATAACGCTTCTCCTGTTGAGAAAGGAAGTTCAGAAGAAAGAAGAAAAATTGATGAAATGAGAGATAATCTGAAAAAGATAATTGAAGGGTATAAAAAATTCGTCAACAGGTTGTCTTCCTCCTCAAACCAAAATTCTTCTGGTAAGAACTCAAACTATGTCTCGTATTTTGATGACAGTAAGTTTTATGATAATTTCTCACATAAAAAGGGATCCCTCTCTAGATTAAGGAGGAAAAAGAGACTTGACCATAAACACAAATCTCTTGATGAGCTAGTGGCTCATACTAGTGCTAATTAATCACAAGGTTTGAAGACCTTACCCAAAAAAAAAAAAAAAACTGTTGAGTAAGATATGTTAATAATAAGGTATACTTTTGGCATCTGCGTCTGTTGCGTTGAGCTATCTTCTTATCGTCCATAGCTAAACTTTTTGCTGTGCTAAAAGAATTGTTGTGTCTAAATTTGCTTCTCTTTTTGTTTAGGAAGTCTTCCTTTGAGTCTTGTTTCTTGCTACAACTATACTCAAAAGTGCTTTTCTGTGCTACGGAGTTTTCCAAACCTTGTTTTTGTAGCAAACGTTTTGTTTGTGGGCCCTTCTTTTCTGGGTAATGTTGCACTCGAACGGGTACCCATGTTCTGGCACGAGTCAACTGTTTAAACCCTAAAATCCTCAGGAAACCCTTATATACTTACCTATTGAGTTGCAAAAGTCACGTACGCATACTCTAGGTTGGCTTCTGGGTTGTCGAGAATGTTTTCTTCTTCACCTTGCTATGGTGATTTTGCAAGAAGGTTCCTTGATAAAGGTTTGTTGTTGAATCCAAGAGGAAAAGAACCCTTGTAGATGAAGATCATCCTAATGCTTCATGTTATTTTGCATATGTTCATGAGGATGCTGAAAAGGATGATTTGATTTCTGCTAAAGTTGTTCATGACTTTCTTAAGTACTTTGGGGAAGCAAAACAAGAGCTCATTGTTACTGTGGAAAATCTTGATGCATTGAAAACTGAGTTGGAAAAGGTTACTACTGACCTTGGTCTCATAAAGTCTTATATCAATGATCTTCGCAAAGAGAATCACCTCTCTAATGCTGCAATGAATGTTGTTGTTCACAAGCTCAAAGACCCTATGAATCGTGAGGATCCTGAACCGTCCATATGATCTTAGTTCATGTTCGGCATAGCGCTGGAGTCTGTTTTTCTTTAGCTTGTTGCTTTTTAGTTGCCTAGTATGTATTATTTTTGGTTTAGTTAGAAGAATAAGTAGTGATTTAATAGCAATGATTGTGAGTACACATAGCTATTATTTTTCATATTCTTTTTAGGTTTATTTTGTTTAAATTTTAAAAATATTTGGAGGATGATGTTTTTGCAGTATTAATCTTTATGATTTGAAATATTGCAATTTGTTATGGGATATTGGTATTTATGTCCGTGAACTATGTTTGTCCCATACTCTGTCAAAAGTAAAGTCGTTTGTGATCGGTATTCACGTACTGGTAAAAGAATGAATAGACTTTTGACAAATACAAAATTTAAGCGTATATTGTCAAAAATTTGATGGAAGATAGGTTAAAATATTTTGTTTTCAAGGATTATGTCTATTAATATCGTTATGCAAATCGTGATTGAAGATAGAATGAATCCTTGAGTATTCCGCAGTATTGATCATCCCTGATCCATATTTTTATGTATTACTGTGAGGCTCCGTAATGCATCTTATGTTGAGAACTAAACAACCAAGTTGATTTATTAGCTTAGTTGGTGTTCCGTGAGGTATGTTATGTCGAGCATATTGAACTAAATTAATCATTTTTTTTGGTTACTTAGTTATTGCTCCGTAAGTTTTCTTATGTCGAGCAAAACAAATGACAAATAAATTGATTGCTTTTGTGATTAGTTTGGTTGTGTATTCCAATTAGATTAATTATGGGTTCTCTTGTAATTAATCTAGTTGAGTATTTTTCGTGTCTCCATAAGTTCTCTTATGTTGAGCATAATCAATTGAATTGATCACCTCTTGTGTTTAATTCGATTGTGTATTACGATTAAATTAATCATGAGTTTACTTGTGATTAATTTGATTAAGTTTTTTTTTTGATATAGAAAATCATTCTCATGGTTTTTGCTGTCTAATGAAATCCTTCTTTTCTTTTGAAATTAAGGTCGCTCTTGTTGTTCTTTCGGGAATGACATCAAATGGGGGAGAGTTCTTTTGAACTTGTACTTAATGGTCATATCTTGAGGGGTGTGCGGATGTGGAATATTATAGGGGTTATCTTGTATCTTTAAACTCCTTGATGAATGCATTTATCTTCGGCTTTATGATTGCATCTAAATTAGTTGGTATGTATTCTTCTTTTAGTCTATGAAACGTCGCTTTCGGAAATTTCATTAGGATCCCGTTCTTGTACCTTTGCCAATTTTATTGACAAAAAGGGGGAGAATTAATATGTAGTTCATACTACAAATACATATGGTTTTCAAATCATTATGTAAGGGGGAGTGGTTTCCATGTGAGATGGAGTATTGACTAAGGGGGAGTGATACATATCACCATAGTATTATTGTTAAAGTTGTGATACAATTGAACTTTGACATTGTGTAATAATACTATGACACTATATAACAATGATCGAGATCGATGCTTTCTCATTATTATATCTACGGATCTTCAACAACGGTGATGCTAAACTTACAACCTTTGAGATCATTGGAGTACTTGGAAGTGACGAAGATTTCGAGGAATGTTGAAGATTAGACATATTGAATAGGAGCTACTAAAGTTTCTTTATCTTTTTTGTATTCCATATGTATTGATAGTTTTGTCACTAAAATTGACAAAGGGGGAGATTGTTAGAGCATTTCTCGGTCAACCTCGCATGCGTTTCTATATCAAGCATGTTTGTCAATGTTAGTGATCAAAACTATAAGTCTTGATTTCTAGTCTATTATAGCTAAGTCTCGGACTAGGATAGAAAGTGTAGTTGAGCTCAAGGACTTCATGGAGATTCATCATACAAGCAGAAGAACTACTCAAGGAACCGGTGGAACTTCTCGACAAAAAGGTATGTGAATACTTGAACTTATCTATCACTCAAAAGTCTATCTACTCTATCTCCTACTCTTTGAGACAAGAAGTCGTATGCTATATATATAGACTTGGATTATACACATTTGGTATCTCAAGCCGAGTATACCTCGCCTATCTATATCTCGAAATATGTGTTGGTAAGCTTTTTGCGTCGATCAAGTTTATCTTTACCTAGTGACGAAAGTCATGATATGTTTCAATCACTTTGAAAATTGCTTTGACGAGAAATGGTGTAACAACTGTATAACGTCCTCTAAGAATGTTTCAATGATTGAAATGAAAGTTTAGATTACATAACCAATGATGGACATAAGCATTGTTGTGGAAACACATTTATGTATAAGTCCTATTCCTTGAACCAAAGTTTGCGGACTTTGTTGATTAAGAGAAACCGGAAGAATGTCTTGTTGCCAAGTCCGCGAACTCCCGAACTTCTCATCCTGAGAAATTCTGCTGGAGTTGACAAACTAGTTGCGTGAGTACCAGTCCGCGAACCCAGTGAAGATCTTTTGCCGAGATTTTCTGCCGGAGTTTGTAAACTCTGCCCGGTTGCTTAAGTCCGCGAACCTAGTCTGCGAACTTAAGAAGGTTATATATCTGAAGATGATTTCTGAACATAAACTTAAAAAGACTAAGGAATGCAGTTTGCAAACCGTGGCTATAAAAGTTCATGAACCGATTCAAGAGAATCAAATCATCTTTGCTTCAATTGTGTCTTGTGTAGTACATAAGATTTCCTTGCAATTGAACAACTCTCTAACTAGTTCATTTGAAGTCATTTGAACTAGTTATGGTGAAGAAGAACATGGTTGATATGAAATGCTCATATGGGTAACCTTTTGGTTAACTATTATTGAACCAACAAGTGCATACGTTTGGGTATGGTTAACAAACCTAGAAGCGTGCATTGTCAAGTGTGTGTAACAAGTTAAGTTTTCGATCTAACGGTTGAGAAATATTAGCTTGAATATAAATCAGGTTTTCATCTAACGGTGGATATTGAATGCTTTGTTACTAAGCTAACATTGATTGCAAACCCTGATTTGAAAGACTATATAAAGGATACATCTAGTATTGTGCAAAACTAATCCCCACACCCTACGTGTGATACTAGTTTTCATACTAGAGTCGATTCTCCTTTAACCTTTAGTTTTCTTCTTCTAAAACCAGGTTAACGACTTAAAGACTTCATTCGGATTGTGAAGCCAGACCGATAATACTTTTATCGTAGTTGTGTGATCTGATCTTGCATCTTCTACCGTACGAGTACAATCATATTGATTGGCTTGAGATTGATATCTCCGATAGGCAAGACATAAAAACTAATCACAAACATCTTCGTCTTATCGTTTGTGATTTCGCAACATCTTGTTTCACTACCATACGATTAAGTTTGTTGTGAGGTGATTGATAACTCTAGGCTGTTCTTCGGGAATATAAGACCGGATTATCAATTGGTTCCTGTTCACCTTGATTATTATCAAAAGACGGAACAAAACCTTTAGGGTTTATCTGTGGGAGACAGATTGATCCTTTGATAGACTTGTCTGTGTGAGACAGATTTGTTTATTGTCAAAACCCGTGATTTTGGATCGTAACAACTCTTAGTTGTGGGTGAGATCAGCTAAGGGAATCAAGTGCGCAATATCCTGCTAGGATCAGAGGCGTAGGAGCATAACTGTACCTTGGATCAGTGGGAGATTAATTGGGGTTCAACTACAGTCCAGTCCGAAGTTAGCTTGGAGTAGGCTAGTGTCTGTAACGGCTTAATACAGTGTGTGTTCAATCTGGACTAGGTCCCGGGGTTTTTCTGCATTTGCGGTTTCCTCGTTAACAAAATTTTTGGTGTCTGTGTTATTTCAATTTTCGCATTATATTGTTTTATCTTTATAATTAAAATAATACAGGTTGTGCATTTGAATCAATCAATTGGAAATCCGACCTTTTGTTGTTGATCGATATTGATTGATCCTTAGATATTGGTCTTTGGTACCATCCAAGTTATTCCTTGTATTTTATTAGAACTCGCAGTTCTTGCTTGAGTAAATCAAATCAAGAAGAGGGATATAAACTCGTTGATATACTTTTAATTGATTGAGTCTTGTTTATTCTCTTAAAAGTATATTCGAGTTTGTCCATACAGATTGCTAAGCGAAATATTGGGTGGTGTTGTTAGACCCCCGCTTTTTCAGAACAGAATACTAATAAGTTCGGCTACGGTTTCAAATGTCATAACCGCACCGAACACGGTTAGGTGAACGGTTTTACCTATAACCACACCGAACCGAACCGTGTGCAGCCCTTCACATGTCCATAGGATCGGTTCCTCTTTGCCTAAAAATGTGTTGTACATGTCCATAGGATCGGTTCCCCTTTCTGCTAAAAACTTGTTGCACCTCATACAAGGATCGATTCCCTTTTGTGATGTGTTGAACCTCTTACTACGATCGGTTCCCCTACACCCAGAGTCGGTCATACACAAAATCACAAACTAAATCATACCATATCATGTGATTACTGTAGATGGTGGATTTTCGACAAAAGCTTAAATCGTAAAACCATAATTGTACATGCTCCTGATCCAGCAATCAGATGAATATTGAGGCTCATGTCTCTCGCCGAAAGCACGAAAGCTTGTGCTGCAAAATATTGACTGACAATACTGTATCTCAGATTATATGTAGATGTGTAGTCTCTCAGGTGAGGCAACGGCAAATCTCATGAATACTGAGCAATTTCGATAATTATTTCTATATAGAATCGAAAGATTGGACGGATCCTAGACAGCTTGCCTGCTAGTATAGAGCAACAACGTCTTCAGGATACAACAATGTTTTCCCTGACTACATAAAAGGAATATGACGTTTCAACAAGCTCATATTTCTCAATTGTCAGATAATTAATGCTCCTAGACAGCATGCCTGCTAGTATAGAGCCATCAATTAATTTTCTCTAATCCTTAACTGAATATTCAGTAATATTCCACGATTCTTCGTAATATTTCGTCACCGTGGTTCTTCCCAGCAGAATTCCACGAGTTAGTGATAAATGTTCAACGTACGGGCGTCTGAGCCGCTATCGAGTAAGCCCCGACCAAAATGGTGCGAGTGTACTCAGCAATGATGCACAAACGAGCACCTGAATGCGCAAACGAGCATTCCAAAACACGAAGGAACGATGAACCTATGTAAAATAGGAAGAAAAATAATAATAATGAAATATTAGCAAAGGCGCTAGGGGCCGGGCCCACCAACCGGCCAGTCACACTGTGGCCAGTCCCACACCCAATTCCATATTTTATCATACTTTGTTATTTTTCCGTGATCTCATGAAAATCTCTTCATTCGATCAAATCTCCTTCGTTTCAAGGAAACTCCCCAGTCTCATGGTGTTTCCTCGCATCAAAGAAATAAAATAATTAGGAAAGGTGTCGTGGGACCCGTCTCACTAGCCGGCCAGCCATGCCCTAGCCGTGGCCGGTCCCACACCTCATGGTTCCTTATTATTTTTTATTTCTCTCATCCCATGAAAATTCCCTGATTTCATGGTATTTCCTAAACTCATGAAAATTATGTAAAATTAGAGAAAAAATGCACGGGACCGGGCTCATTGGCCATCCGGCCATGCCCTAGCCGCGGTTGGTCCCACATGCTCTTGTCTCATTATTTTAATATTATTTGTTTCCCTCATCCCACGGAAACTCCTTCACTTCAAGGAAACTCCCTAGTTTCAGCAAACTCCTTGAATTCATGAAATTTTCCTCAAGTCATGAAAATAATATAAAATTAGGGAAACTCGTGGGACCGGGCCCTAACTGGCCGGTCATGCCCTAGCCGGTCCCACACGCCCCTTATTTTTTTATTATTATTTTTTATGTTTCCCTCATCTCATGGAAACTCCTTGATTTCAACAAATTCCTTGGTTTCAACACACTCCTTGATTTTATGATATTTCCCTTAAATCATGAAAATATTATAAATTTAGGAAAAGTGTAATATCCATCCCAATTTCAAGGGTATTTTGTCTTTTACTAAAAGGGTATTTTGTAAAAAAAAAAAAAAAGAAAGAAACTTGACATTAACTAGTAGATGTTTAGTTTCATATAAGAGGGCCCAACAATATTATTAGTAGGTGTTTAGTTCATATAAGAGGGCCCAACAATATTAATAGTAGGTGTTTAGTTCATATAAGAGGGCCCAACAATAGTGAGTAGGTTGTTTGGCTAATTGGGCCCAATTTGAATTTGGGCCATGTATACTCAACTTGGTGCCGATCAGGAGAAGAGTTTAATTAGGTTAAATTAGTTTCCTGTTAGGTTTAGGGCATGAAAAAAAAAAAAAAAAATACGACGGTGATTAGTTCGTAGAATTGGAGCGGCCTTGATATTAGTTGATTATTGATCTCATTACTGTTCTTCCTAAGGATTATTGCTAGCGTTTGAGGTAGGCGCAACACAATCAAAAACCTTCTTTTTATTTAAGTTTCTTTTAATTAATTTTATTTTGTAAGTTTTGATTCATATATGAATGATAATCGATGTTGTGAGTATGATTATGTATGTTGGGCTGCGGTCCATAGATTGTGATTCTTAAAAACAACTTTGATGGGATACGAGATATCCTTGGGAATGGTTTTGTTCCCTAAACCCACGTGGGGCTCCCTGGGGCGAGCGGATTTGATTGATTGATTTGATTGTTCTTATGGATGTGGTGTTCCATGTGGTTGTGATGCTAATAATCATGTTAGTTGTTTTAAAAAGAATTGAAAATGTTTGATAAAATGTTTTGTTGCTTCTTTTCCTACTGGGTGTCACAACTCACGTCGTTTAATGACAAAAAATTCCAGATTTTATGGCACCACAAGGAGCTAATGGCGGAAAAGCGTAGAGATCGGTTTTGGTGTTATTAGTAGTAGTTTGCGTAGGATTTATGATTGAGAATTGTAATAAAATATCATCAACTCTTTTAGATGATTTAATTAGTTATTTATTGGTTATTAAAAATTTAGATATTATTGGGTTAACGTATAACCAATGAAAATAAGGTTTTGTTTAGACTACTCTATTTGATTGAATAATGGAAATTTCTGGATCAGATCTGTTTGACTGTCCATAATAATTAGTAGATAATATTTTTTTGTTTCATTTTTTTTGTCGTATATGTAAAACTCTTTCAATATGCACATATAAAAATTTTAGAATTTTCTGAGTTCCAGAAGTATTTTTTTATCAGTTGTTTTCACTGTACAAAACTCAGACGTTTTCTGTCAGATTCAGCTGTACTGAATTTTATCTATTTTTCAAAATATTCTACGTTATGTTTTAGACTTTCTTGTCTTCTGTAAACTTGAAGATGGTTCTTTTATCTTTTCATCATGGTATGTCAAAGCTAATTTGACGTTGTGAATGAATTGATATTTTTTTTGTAAAACGAACCATCACTGTTTTACGTTTCTGCAGTACAGGTCAACTACTCGTTTGACTATGGTCAAAAGGTCTTTAAGATAAATTAAAAATTATAGAAATTTTATGATTGGAAATATGATAAGTTAGGATTCAGAATATATAATTATAATAATTTATGGATTCGTATTTACGTCCGAAATATTCCTTGAATTACATGGTGTCTGTTTCTATTTTATGACTCCTCCTTAAAAACGTAACTCTTTTGGATTAAATACGGAACTTTTAACGGTGAAATTAATTTTTAGGATAAATTACATTTCTTTAGGGTTTATTTAAATTAAAAATCACGTCAATCTAACGGTTAGATTTTCTTAAAAGAATTTTTTATATGTCCGCTGCAACAGAATTTCTGAATTAAACATAAATAAAGATTAAACAAAGAATTAGTCGTTTGGACTTGGGCCAAGTATGGAAGTCAGGGCCCGATATTTAAGGTAGCATTTTGGATTTTGAGTTTTGGATTTGGGTTGAAATCCAGGCCCGAAATCCGGGGTGTTACAAAAAGTGCCTTGGGACCGGGCTCTTTGGCCGGACGGCCATGCCTTGGCCGGTCCCACACTTCATGATTCCTTCATTATTTTATTATTTATTCCTTCATCTCATGAAGTTTTCCTGGTTTCAGCAAAAATCCCTGATTTCTTCATATTTTCTCAAAATGTTACTCAAACGCGCATCAGAAAATATCGAAATTCTCAGGACGGAGACACGGACATTATGGTGACACGGGCATGTCTCCTTGACCGAACAAGGCCGGCCCTGAGGCTTGAAAAAATCCGGTCCCACGTGTGATAGACACATTTTTGTGTCTAATTTGTCTCGATTCTATATATTGATAGTGCTCATTTTTGTACTTATTATGGTGTTTTATGTGTGTGTAGGTATTTTTGGCCAACAAACATTTTTGGAAAAATCGGCTCGAAAAGTTGCGCGGGGAACCCCCGGAGGACACTGCTATTCGGACCCCTCAAATGGATAAGGGGTGACCAATTACTAAGGAGCATCCATTTCCAGGCAGCTGCTAAAGGGATACCAGCACAGGATAGGGGGAGGTCACCTTCTTCGTTTAAATTCAGAAAAAGGCGGGAAGAAATAACCAGCGAAGAACCAAACTTTCGATTGGATTTCGAAGATGTTTTAGTGAGATTCAATCACTAATTTGCTGGGCTGGACGTGATTCAACTAAAAAGGCCTGGTATGTGCGCTGGAATCAATCAAATTGGGCTGGATAAGCCGGAAAAAAGGAAACAAAGTTTGAGTTTTGCACGGAAACTTTGTGGAATTATTTTAGGAATTCCAGGGAGACTAAACGCGTGATATTGTTTCCTAAGGTAGTATTCTATCTAAGGAAGAGTTTAGGATGGTTTGGAAGTCTCAGAAACGATTAAGGAAGTCGGCAGAAGAGATTATTGCCGTCGCTTGCACGAAAAGAAAAATAGAGAATTAATCGCTATTTTTAGGTTTCTGAGTAGTATAAAAGGTGTGTTTAAGTCCCAGCGAAGGAAACGAAGTTATTGGAGCAGTCGCAGAGGAGTTTGTAACACTACAGAGGCGAATTGATTAAGTTGCAGGAAACCCGTATTTCTGCTGCTGCTGCTGAAGAACATCCGTTGCAAATAAGAACAACGTCTCAAATTTGTAACTCTGCTACAGTAAATTCTTTGTAACAGTCAGTCATTCGTTTTGCGACTCCAATACACCGTTGCAAACATTCAGAGTTATAGTTTTTCATCTTTTAATCAACTTTTGAACCATAAACAAATATTTTGAGCAAGTTATTAGTATGAGGAGCTAAACCCCATTGCTGAGGCGACGGAGGAAGCCATTTTTCCAATTATTATATGGTAAATTCTATTTAATTTAATTTTCGTAATTCTTTTATGATTATTTGCACTGAACTGAAATCGAATATATGATTCTGATTAAGTGGTTGTGTTCTCAATTGATGGGTCATGCTTAGGTTAAATCTTTTTATGGTCCATGCTTTCTATTTACAACTATTTTTTTGAGAATCTACTTGTCTAGGCGAAAATATTAGAATCACTTTAAACGTAAAGAGTTGCATAAATATTGACTAGATTAAATCACATAAAAATTGGAGATTGGTGGAATCCAAAGTCTCAGTGCTTTTTATAAACTTGAATACAATTTCTTTTTAAGTTTTCTATTTTAATTTGAGTCTAAAATCGAGTCTACATAATCCGAGTTGAACGAACTTTACTACCACTTAAAAACTACATCAATTTTGGCGCCACCGACGAGGATTTGTATTAGGTTTTAGGTTTTAGATTTATTTTATTTCTTTTAGAATTTTTGTTCTCTTTTACGCCTTTGGTATTTTTCGATTCTTTTCAGATTGGAGCGAAGCTACAAGGAAAGAAAAAGTGCTATAAAAGGAAAGCACCGCCGAAGAAGGAAAGAAAAGAGGAATCGGAAAGGAGTGAAGAAGAATATTTTGTGTATAGTTATTTTGGTTTATTTTTAGATACTGTATATAGGGTTTTATTTTTTGTAATTTTTCTTTTTATATTTGGACACTTTTTGGACTGGGACATTATTGTTTTTAAACCGTACGGAAGGGTTGGTTTAAATAAAAACTGTGTGCAGAGAAGGACGGTGATTACGATATCGCCTCGGCCCCTCGGGTTCGTACATGACATATGAGTCGTGGCTCGAGTCGACTTCAGCTGTTCTTCGCCCGTCTGGTACGAGAGGTAAGTTTTTCGAAACACCCTCGAGTCCCCTGTCAGCGGGTTTACTGTATTCCTTCGTTTGCATATATGCCGAGGACTTGAAAACGGCTGCTTTAATTTCCTAGTAAATGGCAAGGACTGGCCATACAAGATAAGGGTTCGGATTTCATCACCGTTTTCTTCTTGCCCGCCTTAGGAAAACTAACCAAACGCGAACCTAAGCCTAAAATTTTGACTAGAACGAGACCGATAGGGTAACGAGCTTAATAGGAAAGTCGTTCGAAAAATATTGGTTACTCTTTTGAGCATACTTCGAAGTTCATGATGGTTTCTGTGAGTTGAATGCGTGACTGCGCCGCCTTGTAACCGGTGAGGCCTTGGGTATCAAAGCTCCACTGAGCTTCCCTCGCCTCGATTCAACTTACTTTGACTCAGATTGGTTCCATAGGGGTTTGCTCAGATTGTAACGAGTTCCTTTTCAAAAGAATAGAAGCTGGTCTAGAAACAATCTAAGTGGAACCATCATGCTTTTTGTTTGCTAGAAAATTAGGTTTGATTTGGTTGAGTCAGCCTTGTTTTGTGATTGCATAGAATCCAAAATATTCCGATAGTGCCAGTAATGGCAACTTTGAAAGCTTTGTTGAACCCAACTAGGACTACTCGTCCTTCTTGTATCAGGTTAGCCGAAACTGAAGCATATTATGAACTTAGGCCTGGGACCCTACAGATGCTCCCAATCGTTTTAGGGAAAGAAAATGAAAACCCATACTTCCATGTTAGGGATTTTGAGGAAATTTGTAGTATCCTAAAGATTAGAGACCTTGATGATGATGCTTTGAAACTTAGGTTATTTCCTTTTTCCCTGAAAGATAAAAGCCAAATTGTGGCTATATAGTTTGGCTTCCGGTTTAATAGAAACATATGAACAACTTACATCTGCCTTTTTGAACAAGTTTTTCCCTAGGCACAAAACATCGTCTATTAGGACGCAAATCTGAACATTTTCTCAATAGGAGGGAGAATCGTTATATAGGTATTTGGAAAGGTTCAATAACTTATTATCCCAATGTCCTCATCATGATTTAGAAAAGGTTAGGCTAGTTCAAATCCTTTATGAGGGTTTAGATTATTCGGCAACAACAACGGTTGAGTCTCTATGCACTGGTGGTTTTGAAAACCAAACTGTTGATGCGGCGATGGAATTTTTGAATGAAATCGCCGAAAAGACCCAGCAACGGGAATATTGTAGGGAACCCAAGAGAACAATTCTTCTAGGTAGAGGAAACATTAATAGGGTAGAAGGAGGCTATGAATCAGATGCCAAAATTGATGCTATAGCAAAAAGGTTAGAAGCTTTAGAATTGGGTCACACTAGTGGTAGAGTAGAGCCTTTTTGGGAATGCCAGAATAATAAAGAGCAAGCCAATGCTCTCTATAATAACACTAGGTTTGATAACCGTCAAAAGTTTGACCCATATTCAGAAACCTATAATCCTGGTTGGAGAAACCATCCGAACCTTTCATGGTCTAAGGACCAAGGTCAGTTTAGTAATTCTAATGTTCCCCCAGGTTTTGGCTATACTAAGAATACTTCAGGATCAACTCAGTTTCAGAATCAGTCTGATAGGAAAATCTTAAGTGTAGAGGAAACTCTCACCTCGTTTATTCAAAATATTGAAAATATGCGTCAATTGCTTTCACAAAGCATAAAAGCTAGTAATAGGATAGAACAAGAACATAGTCAGGCCATTTCTGAATTGAAATACCAGGTCAGTCTGATCAATGAGTCTCTAAGAGAAAAACGTAAGTTCCCTAATCAACCGATACCCAACCATAGAGGAGTTAATGAAGTAGGTGCAAAACCATTTAATCAAGTGAATTCTGTCACAACCCTTAGGAGTGGTAAAACGTTAGACAATAAGGTAGCCATGCCTAATAGTGGACATATTGTAGATCCACCTTCTAGTTCCCAAGATGAGCCCAAGAAGGAGCCACTAACTGAAGAAACCGATAAAATTTCTAGTGATGCCAATGTGGTTCCCGACAGGTCTCATTTTGTACCCAAAGCCCCATATCCACAGTTGTTAGCTCCAACAAAGAGAGAGTCGACTTTCAACGAAATACTAGAGATATTTAAGCAGGTAAACATTAACATCCCTTTATTAGAAGCAATTAGGCAAATGCCTGCTTATGCCAAGTTCCTTAAGGACCTTTGTACACGAAAGCGTAAGCTTAATGTCCATAAGAAAGCCTTTTTAGCTGGTCAGGTAAGTTCAATCCTTCTGAACCAAACATACCCTAAGTATAAAGACCCTGGATGCCCCACCATATCTTGTGTGATCGGTAATTATTTAGTAGATAAGGCATTGCTTGACTTAGGAGCTAGTGTGAACTTACTCCTTTATCATGTATACAACCAGCTAGGTCTTGGTAAGTTGAAACCGACTAAAATGACACTGCAATTAGCTGATAGGTATGTCAAAATACCTCGTGGTGTCATAGAGGATGTTCTGATTGAGGTTGATAAATTTATTTATCCAGTGGATTTCGTTGTTCTAGATACTCAGCCTGTTCAGGATCCTAGTGCTCAAATAACGATGATTTTAGGTCTCCCATTTTTAGCCACAGCTAACGCTGTCATCAATTGTAGGACCGGACTTATGAACATATCCTTTGGTAATATGACCACTGAACTAAATGTCTTTAATGTTAATAGACAACCTTTCGATGATTTAGAAGAAGTGAATATGATTAGCACTTTAGTTCAGGATCTAACTCAGGATAATTGGGACGACACTTTATTTGGTGATTCCTTAGATGAACTTGATGAGGAAATTCTCTTAAGTCAGTTAGGTGACCAAACTTTTGAACTAGAAGAATCTCTTGAATATTTTAAAGACTCCGAGGATCCAGAAATTCAAGCAATAGTTAGAGGTTTGTCCGAGAATACTGACTACCCTAAGTTTGGGGGTAGTAATGGTCAATTATCTCCATTAGAAGTCCCTAACTTGGGATTCGATCCTAGTGTACCTGAGGTATTACCTGAGTCACTTCCGACTCCGCAACCGGATCCTTCTGATATTGTCCAGTAGGAAATTCTAAAGACTTGTTGTTCGAATGAGTCAATTTGTCAAGCCACTCATATGAAGCCCAAATGGGCACAACAGAAAAACCCAGTTGTCTTGCAGGAAACCTTGGATGAGGATGTGCTATGTCTGTTCATTTTTCTGATTTGGTGCAGTTGTCTGATAATTGTGGCAATTTTGTTTTCTTTTGTTGACCCACAGTTGTTTCGACTATTGATATATGATTTGAAAGGTAATTAGCCATTTTGTGGTATTTGACGTCTGGCTGAAGACTTTAAATTTAGCACTTTTTGGGAGGTAACCCAATCTCATGCAACATGGTAATATCTTTCCTTATCTCTTTTGCTTCAAATGGTAACAGTTTCTCCTTGTTCATGCTTTTAATTTTATCTTTAGAACATTGAGGACAATGTTATATTTAAGTTTGGGGGTATAGGAGAAACTTTTTAGTTGCAGTATGAATAAATAAACTCCAGAACCTAGAAATTTATGCCTATTGAGGATTGCACTAACTAATCTAAGTGGATGGAAGCATTTTGATCGTAGGAGTTGAGGAACCAATCTGATTAGATGGAAACATCTAGAAGAGTATATTCATAAAAGCACAGAGCTCAAGTGTTAGAAATAACATGATAGTTTCACCATATCTCGTTGAGTCCTTTTCACTTCTATTTTTATTTTATTTTGTTTTTAAACCATGTGTTCTCTAAGTGATAGGTGGGGCCCACGATTCAAGTTGTTACCAATGCTAGGGTGAATTAGAGTGATTGAGTTACAAAGAAAAAAAGAAAAAAAAGAAAAAAAAGAAAAAAAAAAGACCAGACCAATTAGACCAAACGGATCAAAAAAAAAAGGTTGAAAAAAAAAAGAGAAAAAAAGAAAGTGAATAAATTCGACCACTGGTACCCTTGTATATGCCAGTTGTGTTGAACTAGAATTAGGATTATCGATCACTGGTTCCCTTGTATATGCCAGTTGTTTTGATATTAGTCAAACTAGTATCTCAATCCATTAGGATAGGTTCATTTTGGCGGAGGCCTTCAGACAGATATGGGAAACGTCGTTCACTTAGTAAACATCAAAACCATCTATGTTTTTCTCTATATCCATCTTCTTGATCTATCCATGTGATTAGTTTTGGCTCCGGATATTGATGTCCATAGTGCGAATATCTGAGTAGAGCTCTGTCACTTTATATGAATTTTAGTATGCTTGAGTGCAAACTCGTGTACAACAATTGGAATTTCGCATCAGGGTACTTCCTCCTGTAGTCAATAAGTATGCCAACCAAGGAGATTCTTTAGTTCCTTCCAAGGTTCTGCGTAGATAGCTAAGGTCTGAAGTAAAGGTTTTGTGGGTATACCTCTTGTAAGCCCTCCGGAGACAACACTCCGCCACTTGGGACACTTAGGGGTTTAAAGGCTTATTGCATACGCTAAATGCAATCGACGATGCCTGTGTCAGTGAGTTAGGATTTTATTTTATTTTATTTTTGCTCGAGGACTAGCAAATAATAGGTTTGGGGGTATTTGATAGACACATTTTTGTGTCTAATTTGTCTCGATTCTATATATTGATAGTGCTCATTTTTGTACTTATTATGGTGTTTTATGTGTGTGTAGGTATTTTTGGCCAACAAACATTTTTGGAAAAATCGGCTCGAAAAGTTGCGCGGGGTACCCCCGGAGGACACTTGCAATTCGGACCCCTCAAATGGATAAGGGATGACCAATTACTAAGGGGCATCCATTTCCAGGCAGCTGTTAAAGGGATACCAGCACAGGATAGGGGGAGGTCATCTTCTTCGTTTAAATTCAGAAAAAGGCGGGAAGAAATAACCAGCGAAGAACCAAACTTTCGATTGGATTTCGAAGATGTTTTAGTGAGATTTAATCACTGAAATTTGCTGGGATGGACGTGATTCAACTAAAAAGGCCTGGTATGTGCGCTGGAATCAATCGAATTGGGCTGGATAAGCCGGAAAAAAGGAAACAAAGTTTGAGTTTTGCACGGAAACTTTGTGGAATTATTTTAGGAATTCCAGGGAGACTAAACGCGTGATATTGTTTCCTAAGGTAGTATTCTATCTAAGGAAGAGTTTAGGATGGTTTGGAAGTCTCAGAAACGATTAAGGAAGTCGGCAGAAGAGATTATTGCCGTCGCTTGCACGAAAAGAAAAATAGAGAATTAATCGCTATTTTTAGGTTTCTGAGTAGTATAAAAGGTGTGTTTAAGTCCCAGCGAAGGAAACGAAGTTATTGGAGCAGTCGCAGAGGAGTTTGTAACACTACAGAGGCGAATTGATTAAGTTGCAGGAAACCCGTATTTCTGCTGCTGCTGCTGAAGAACATCCGTTGCAAATAAGAACAACGTCTCAAATTTGTAACTCTGCTACAGTAAATTCTTTGTAACAGTCAGTCATTCGTTTTGCGACTCCAATACACCGTTGCAAACATTCAGAGTTATAGTTTTTCATCTTTTAATCAACTTTTGAACCATAAACAAATATTTTGAGCAAGTGATTAATATGAGGAGCTAAACCCCATTGCTGAGGCGACGGAGGAAGCCATTTTTCCAATTATTATGTGGTAAATTCTATTTAATTTAATTTTCGTAATTATTTTATGATTATTTGCACTGAACTGAAATCGAATATATGATTCTGATTAAGTGGTTGTGTTCTCAATTGATGGGTCATGCTTAGGTTAAATCTTTTGATGGTCCATGCTTTCGATTTACAACTATTGTTTTGAGAATCTACTTGTCTAGGCGAAAATATTAGAATCACTTTAAACGTAAAGAGTTGCATAAATATTGACTAGATTAAATCACATAAAAATTGGAGATTGGTGGAATCCAAAGTCTCAGTGCTTTTTATAAACTTGAATACAATTTCTTCTTAAGTTTTCTATTTTAATTTGAGTCTAAAATCGAGTCTACATAATCCGAGTTGAACGAACTTTACTACCACTCAAAAACTACATCAACGTACTTTAACAATTTTGACCTAATTTGCTCAATCGCTCATATTGGGTCCAAACTCTTCTCAAACAACTTGGAGTTTGCCCAAACGACCATCAGCTGGTCCCATGATCACCAAGGGCCGGTCTCATGCCCCTTGGTCGGTCCCTCATCTCTCCATAATCAGGTTTTACTACCTAAGGTTCATATGAGCATTATTTTAATAAATGAAAACCAACATTTAATCATCCTTTCACCAACTGGTCTTCAAGAGACTTTGGTATTTTGCTCACTTGAGCATCTGGGCGCTACATGGTCGATTCATCATCCCATGTAGACGGTCCCTCCTTCATTTCATGAATGATTTTCAATAAATCATTAATTTAGCAGTTGATCAAAATTAGGGTTTCGAATCCAAGGTTCATAATTCCAGATTCAAACGCTAATAATTTTATGTTGATCACCCTAATTAATAATACTCGGTTCAGCTGCCAGTATTTTAAATTTATCTTGGTCCTGTTACCAATGATTCCTCAAACGAGCAACATTTGTTCAAATGAGCAAAATCTGCTCACACCAAAGAATATTGGTTCAACTATTAATATTCAACAATTCATCAAATGAGCAACACATGCTCAGATGAGCAATATTTGCTCAGATCAAGGGATATTGGTTCAACTATCAATATTCAATGACTCAGAACAATATTTGTTCATTTTAGCTATTAACATTTATTTGACAATGTACTTTTATCTGAGCAGAAAAGTTCAATTCATGATTCTCAGAACATTTGCAAATCACGTTCGACTCAGCAATACAAGGACTCATCGTTTCATAAAGTCAGCAACAGACTCCACGAGATGTCAATCATGTCACATGGGGGGATATTAACTAGGGTTTTGGTCTGGCGGTCTACATCACGTGTGTTCATGCACACGATGATAATGTGAGCAAGTCGTGCAATCAGTTGAAGGAGTTAGCAAAGTAGTGGATGGAAAATCAATCAAGTCTCCACATGATGAGCAACTGGTTTTGACACGATTTCCCACTTCCCCAATCTTTGACTTCAACAACTGTCACACTTCATGGGATCAAGGTGTTTACAATTCCATTAATATAAATAAGTCTCTGAATCCTGATTGAAACGGACAAGAATTTCTCGACAAGTTCACACAGATAATCCTTCGTCTACACGAACTCATCGTCTGAGCAATTACTCTCAACTGAGTAAAATTTAATCATTCAGAATTTTCTTACGCAGAATACACAACACACCTATAGTCTCGATCACCATTGATCTCACACATTTCTCAGCTTCCCTCCTACAGATCAACCCATCCTCTCTTGTGACCGAATTGACTCTAGAACAGCCATTGTCTTGGTTTAGGCCGGAGTCCTACAGATTGATATCTCGAACTTAAAGCACTCCCTTCTTGCAGTGTATCTGTGTGAGGTTGAGAATTTGATCGGTTCAAGGAGTCTCCTCTGCGCGGTCATCTCCTCAATTCCGTAAAAACCAACAATTCGTTTTCCCCCATCTACAGATTGGCGACCACAGTAGAGGATCATTCTCTCGGTTGCAATCTCACAATTCACAAAGATGGCTGGTCTTAGGTCTGGGTTAGTTACAGGTTCCAACACACACGATTCTAGCACTAGCAACAATAACAATGAGGGTATCCCAGAAACCATTCCGGCCGCTAACACTGACGGTGGTGATATTCCTCCTCATGCTAACATGGAAGGTCATCCCGTGTCCGGCCGAAACCCTGAGGAAGTCAGGAGGAATCCACCACCATGGATGATCTCAACAAGGTGCAAGAGACTCTTGTAAAGAATCAAACTGACATGGCTACAACACAGAAGGAGCTATTCAATTATCTCAAGACTCTCACTGACAAGATGTCAGAGAAGACTCAAGGAAAAGGAAAAGAAAAGTAAACATCCTCAGATGCTCATCTGGAAGTAGTTCCAATTCATACAGTGGATGACAGCGAGGTCCGCAAAGCTGCAGACGATCCATCAGCGAAGAAATCATCAAATTTCATTACTCGGGAAGATTTGGAACGCCTCTTGGAGAACCATGGAAAAGACAAGACATCATATATCCATCGTCACCAGCCTCCATACCCTGTTGCTATGCAAAGGATTCCTCTTCCAAAAGGTTATACCTCTCTAACCTTCACTTTATATGACGAAACAGGCAATGCTCGGGAGCATGTTTCTCGGTTCCTGGAAGCCTTGGGTGAACATGAACATAACCATGTTTTTTCGCCTCAAAGAATTTTCAAAGTCCTTGAAAGGCAGGGCATACACCTGGTACAACATCATCGCACCAGGAACTATCAACAATTGGGGAGAAATGATTAACACCTTCTACAGAAAGTACTTCTTTGTGTCAGAGCAAGTTACTCTCTCTGATCTTGGAAGAATGTTTCAGAGGAACAATGAACATCCCAATGACTATGTGAAAAAATTCAGAGTCCAGGCCCTGGACTGTCATGATCCAAATGTCACGGAGCAACAACTAGTAGACTTGTGTATCAACGATATGATCCCGGTCTACAGAGATTTATTGGAAAATCTTCGTTTCCATACTTTCTAAGAGCTTCATGAAGCGGCGAAGAGATCGGAAACTACTGCACCTGCTTTACTGGAAAGAACAAAAGCTACAAAGTCTGAAGAACCGCGAGACGCTCGGGGTAGCAGACGTCTGATCAACAAGCAGTACAACCTATAACCCTACACAAAAGCTTTCGCAGAAGGGAGAAAACGGAAAGCGAACCACCGCGCAAGCATACCTCAGCTCCTTCAAAAGCACAAAGGAAGGATGAGCAAGATGCACAAGCCCCTGACCAGCGCACAGAGGCTCCTGATCAAGACGCACCTGACTTTCCCCTTTCCATTGAAGAAGTGATCGAACTCCTGGATGATTGGATCCAAGATGGTGTTATCAAGTTGCCATATGTCAAGAAAGAACCAACTGAAGAATACATGGAAAGTCCTCTTTATTGCCGCTTCCACAGGTTCGTCAATCATCCCACAAGTGACTGCAGAGTCTTAAAGCGCATATTCAGGGAAAAGGTTGAATCGGGAGAGCTTGACTTGGGGACTGAGTGAGTACACAGGGATCCTCTCCCAATCAGGACTTTCTCCATCTCCGAACAACCAGTCAAAGAAGCGGTTCAGTTATTGATTGAGCATGTCTGCAAATTGCTCTATCCATCGAAGGCGCAAAGGGGAGACATGTTCATGGCTCTGAACCACATAGTGTCTGGGAAACGTCTACCGATTCCAGAAGTACCTCTTGAACCTCCAGCCACTGACAAGGAAATGTATGACTGGGGACTGCTCACCACAGTGCATATTAAAGGAAATGAATTTAAGAGAGCATTTGTTGATGTTGGCACTGCCGTCAACATCATTTCTTTGGAAAATCTCAGATCCGCTGGCATTACTCGAAAAGAATCTAATCATGCTCCCATGGAAATCAGGGATCACGAAGGGACTTCCAGAGACGCATATGGCTATATCATCCTCAAGGTCAAAGAAAGTATGGTCTGCACTGAGACCAAGTTTTACATAATCCGGGAAGATCCAGGATACGACATGATCCTTGGACGAACTTGGATTCATGCTGGAAAGATGGCTCTAACGCCTTCAGCACACTCTACTGTTGAAGAAGACTCTGACTCGGAAGAAATAAAAGATGCCCCACCATTTGATCATCTGGAAGAAGTTAAATCCCTGACGGAACTTACACAGAAACCTGGAGAAAGCGCACACTCTTGCATCAAAAGATTCCGTACTCAGGCAAGTTTGATTCCCCTTCATGCACCTATATTTCCAATGTTTAATCATGTTACCCTGGTCCAGGGACTTCTTCCCACTGACAACTTAGATGTCACAAAGTGTTATGAGTGGATAGCCTCGTCACGGCAATATTACACCAAGTGGTTGAATACAGAGTTTCTTCAAACTGAGCATTCTATCAAAAGATTTATTTCTGAAGACATGGCAAAACATGACAGATAGTACGCTGGATACTCCCCTCTGCATGAGTGTCCATATGTGCCGCAACCATGGAATCCCATCACATGAGGAATTCCGAATCAGCAGAATATATTCAAGGAGCGGACGACCAAGCCTAACAAATTCAAGGAATGATATTTAGTTCTTAAGGAAACTAAGCGTGATCTCCATTCTGCAAGGAGATCCAATTGGGAAGGACCTTTCATGGTTGCAAGATCCTTAACTGGAGGCTACTACAAACTGATCAACACAGATGTCAGGATCATGCCGGTGATCCATGAGAATTAGCTTAAGGCATTTGACGCATGAGATTATTGGGCATTTGAGATACTGGGCGTTTGAGCATTCATGACGTCTGGGATTTGACATTTAGGATTTTCTTTCATTGTATTTCAATTTCTCCAAAATGTTTGCAATACTTGCATTCAGTATTTGAATTCAGCAATTTATCAAAATTCAGTTCATTTTACTTAAAGAAAATCTCTATCAAATCCAAAAGAAAATCCTCAATCATCTACCAATCCAAAACCAATCAGTATCAAAACCATAATAAAACCTCACATCTCTCAGAAGTTCAAGAGATTATGAAAAGAAATCAAAGAAATCAAAGAAAGTCAGCAAAGAAACACTTTTGCTCCCCTGCATCCTTCAAGATTTTCAAAGCCGCCTTCTCCAGGTTCAGCGCCTCAGTCAGCTTAGCAATCTTTTCCTCCTTCTACATCACAGAATTATTGGGAAATGGTATGTTATTCTCACGTGAGTCCTTAATAGCATTTATTTTCTTACAAAGCCACTTCACGTTGAAGCCAAGTCTTTCAGAATTCTCCAAGTTGAAATCCCAATCAAAGAGTACATCTGAAGTCACAGTGTTTCTGGCCCTTCCACATATATCACTTACAAACGTAAGATGACACTTACTTGCATTATTAAAGCATAAGCACGTCCAGGATCTCTAGTAACGATGATGTGACCAAACTTCCTCCATATCTTCTCGTACAAGCCTGCATATCCAATAGGAACGCTGAATCCACCAACTAGTTCATGACATGGGAGTGATGCATCAAATGGAGGATCAAAAGAAACTCCTGCACTTGGATATTCATGCACCACTATGCGATTCTCAATTACTGGAGCAACTTCTACGGTCATGGTAACAATTTCTTCAGTGTCCTCTGCTTGTGGCTCAGTTTCTTCTATTACTGGAGTGGCAACAATTGAAGTTTCCATAAATTCAGTGACAACTATCTCATGTCCTTGAAGTGTAGGGATGTTTGTCTCTTCATCAATAACTCCAGGGCTTCTTGAATTATCCTTATTGGTTTCAGATCCTCAACTTCGGTATTTGCACCTAATACGAAGATTACATGAGGTTAGAGCAATCTAGACATGGAAACTAAATGGGATCATAAACTACGACATACAAGCATACCAAAATCATCAAAATTCATCATTATGCACTCAAGACACGAACAAATAGCGTGAAAGTCATGAAACACGTTTTTACGACAAGCTCATCTGAAGAGATTTTACTCTGCCCTGTACAAGATGATGAACTGGGAGCAATCTACAAGGAATCTGAGGATTAATTATTTACCATTCTCTTCGTATTTATGTTCTATACAACATATCAAAATTTTAAAACAATCCGATGAACGAGCAAAGAGATGTAGCCAAAACATTGGACAACATGCAGTCTGAAAAAGTTCTGAAAGTCTTCTGGAAGTTTACTGTTTCGAATTTTTCAGGTCCTAAACATGCTCAAAACTTAAAAATCTTCTTCAAAAAGCTGGGAAATTTTCCGGGCTTGAATATACATATGCAGACCTTGAAAACCGACTTCAGACTAAGATTTTATGACGTTTTTGCTAAAAGACTGAGTTCTGAATTTTCTGGTGACGTATTTCGGCAAAGTTTTTCGTACATGAACATGGATTCTCGTTCATTCATTCATAAAGCAACAATTTTATGCTTCCATGGATAAAATGAAAGGGAAATACTTACTTGAATGGTTTCTGAAACGTTCAAAGAATCAGAATTGTCCGTCTCAACATCAAGAGTCTCATTACTTCCATTCGGTTTTGAACCTTGGGAGTTTTCTTTATCTTCACCCTCCGAAGATGAACGAGCATCAGCAATCTCCACTTCCATGGCGACACCCTCCTTGACATATTCTCAGACAATTAGCATTTTATCTACGAAGCATCATATTTGGTTATGTGGAGGAGTACTCACGTCGTTCTCTTCTTGAACACTCAAGTCAGAAACCGTTTGCCCAGCAGCAGAGAATTGAAGACCATCAATACTTGATGGAGCAAAGTTCTGTAACCAAATAACGGATGTTGTTTTACGATCCTAGTAATACGGATAAGAAAAAGTCACGGGGGAAATATTGACAACTCACCAAGGAAACAACTGAGGACTTTATGGTGTTAGGAAACAACTTACAATTCTTGTTCTTGCCTTCTCCACCGTGAATGACTGTTTCTGCTTCTGAGAAGTTTACTTCGATTCGAGGTCTCACAGTATGACCGTCCTGAAAAATAAAATTGATGCGATAATCAAAAGCAATTATTTTAATCTTATGAAGAATATGTAAAAGATACATACTGGTGAACATCCTGGAGATGCCTTTCGCTTATCGCCGCTAGAGATGGGTTTCAATCTTGGTCGAGAAGCAATCATATCAGCAGAAGGAATCTCTTTCACTAAAGGTTGGCCAACCATTACAAAATCATGTAAACGCTCAAGCTGTTGATCCCAGAAGTCCATGTAACCTGGAGTTACATATGTGATTCGTTCAGAACAAGGAAACCAGTAAGAACCTCCTTCCACACTTGTGCCATCTAAACAGGTCTTAAGCTGTTCCACTGCTAGTTTCCTTCTTCTAAAAGTTGGAACACATTGATCCATACCCATCTGACGAGCTGCTCTACCGATGTTGTATTCCTCTATTGAAAAGTCTCCATATATTGCTGATATCAAGTGACCTGGAGTACAACTCAACACGAAGGATCTTTCGCCATCGTTCAAGTCAACACCAGATTTCAAAGTCATACTTTCTTCAGTATTGAAAGTTTTCAACTGAGAAACGTAAGAAGGAATTAGCACCCAGGGGCGGAAATTAAACTCAGATTCATTGTCTAACACATCGATGAGATGTGTCTTGGATTGAGGTTGCTTTGTAGACCAGCGCATAATCCTGGCATTATCCTTCTCAGGAAAAATACGACGAGAATCAGCAGCGTTCAGCCCTTGCAAGATATTACGAGGAATAGGTGCATAATTCTTGAAGCGCTCCCACATCAAGGCCTGGAGAAACATCGTATTGGCGTAGCATTCAATCTTCATAAAGCCATTCGAAACGCTGGAGTCTATAACCAGGAAGTCCATGTTAGAGTACAAAGAACCCAAGAATAGACTACCTATGGGAAGTTGTTCACCTTGAGCCATTTTAATGGCAAAAGGGATTACAAATGGATTTAGAAAAGTTCCGATGTCTTCAAACACGTCCCTGGACAACCATAAACACAAGAAAGCAGCAACAAATAACATACCGTCAGGTTCGTCAAGAGGGGTATCTCGTGGACACCAGTGTGTTAACCAGTGGGCGTAACAACCTTTTCCAGATGCCTTATTAATTCTCTCCATCTCAACTGTCAAGATGTTGGAAACTACTGTCTCCTCTGCTGAAAGATCTCCAGAGAAGTTACCCGTGATGGGGAGATGTAATAGAGCAACTACATCCTCCAAAGTAATGGTAAACTCTCCCCATTTGCATATAAAGGTATGAGTTGGAATGCACCAGCGAGAAAGAAGAGCTACAATACCTCGCGCATCATGGAAAATGAACAAATCTCCAGATGATTGGATAGCCCTGGTTACCTGTGCTCTATCCAACATGGCTCTAACACGAGGAAAACCCAACATATGTCTCGCCCATCCATAGAATTTTTCTAAAGGTCGTCGAGAAAGCTTGAATTCTATAACTGACGCAAGAAAAAGTCCTCGTTCAAGACAAAATCGAATAGCTGCTCGAGGAGTCACTAGTTTCTTCTGAATAACCTCTCTGGGGTTTATTAGAAGGCGAAATGTTAGAGATTGAAGACGTTTTTCAGTTCCCTGTTGAACCGCAAAAAATGCATTATCTATATTTGGAAGGTTTTTGAGCCCAGAAGTTTATTATTCTTCTTCACCAGCGGAGGTCTCATCCATACATATATCTTCCATGGAGGCATCATTTTCCTGGGATCCAGACATCTTTGCGAAGTAGTTGTAATGTGCGCAAACATTATTTCAGAATATTGTCATACAAGACGCAAACTTCGATAATATGATGGAGCTACACAATCTGACAATAAAATATTCATGCAGGCATCTACAAAAATGGTATTCCTTAACGCTCACCTCTTTACAATTCCACTAGCAGTGACTGTGATATAAGAGTTAACACTCCGAAATTAGTTCGTTCTTTGAAACCTGCAATAACGAACAAAGCCTTATCATTTGAAAACTGAAACCCGATTTTTCATAAAATCATGAACATAATTTTCATAGTATAAACATCCACAAATGAGCTATGAAACTTGCACCAAGACAATATTTCACCATAAATAAATTGTCTAATTTCGAGGGTTACTCAAAACCCATGTTTTAATTTTACGAAACAATCATTAACGTGAGTAATTCACGTAAAAACTTTCAAAACGTTTATTTACTCACGTAAATAAATATATGGCATCATATATGTCACGGTTTCACAAAAAAAAATCCGTGAGCAGGTCGCGATTTCATATAAAATCTTTTTCCTTCGTATTATCATCCGTCTTTGAAACAAGGGTTTATTTCGATTTTATGAAAGCTCACATCTTTCAAGATAAAGTTTTGTTTTCATGAAAGCTCATAAAAATTTTTTTATCACTGGACACAGGTTTATATATAAAAAAAAATCTCTCCCAAGTCAGGGGTTATTGCTAGTTTCTTAAACTAACGATCGAACGAACATACGTTTTCTAAAAACAAGGGTTTTCCACAAAACTCACACTCATATATACACATGTAAATAATTTCAACATGACCAAAGCATGAACAACTCATGAAATCAGCAAAAAAAAATCGCGTACCCGGTCGGCGCCGGCCGGAAATTGGCCGAATAGTGATCGGACGGCCGACGCCGGTGATTTCTGGTGAATTTTTCTGCTCTGTTCTGCTGCTGACGTGAAGGAAGGAAGAAGATGAAGGTGGTGGTCGGACTGTGAGGAGAAATAAAAAAAAAGGATTAATTCCCTTTTATATCAATTTTTATTTCCAAAACCTAATTTCACAAGGATTTCCTTTTCGGGTCGGGCCCGTGAGTCCTAATTCGATCAAGGTCCCATCACCAAACCAGCGGTTCAACACCAGTTTATGATCATTAGACGATGCTCTATCATGCCACTGGGATCTTCGTTCAAGCCATGGCCCCCTTGTGCAATCAAAAATCCGGTAACGTCTTATATTATGTTACGACTAAGTTTAATTACTTATTTCGTTCATAACTGGAAAATCACCATTCAGTGCTGACTGAGGACATGACTGTCCCTCACTAAGCAGGGGACTTAATGTAGATGGTGGATTTTCGACAAAGGCTAAAATCATAAAATCATAATTGTACATGCTCCTGATCTAGCAATCAGATGAATATTGAGGCTCATGTCACTCGCCGAAAGCATGAAAGCTTGTGCTGCAAAATCTCTGACTGAGAATACTGTCTCTCAGAGTATATGTATACGTGTAGTCTCTCAGCTGAGGCAACGACACATCTCATGAATACTGAGCAATTTCGGTAATTATTTCTATATAGAATCGAAAGATTGGACGGCTCCTAGACAGCTTGCCTGCTAGTATAGAGCAACAACGTCTTCAGGATACAACAATATTTTCCTTGACTATATAAAATGAATATGACATTTCAACAAGCTCATATTTCTCAATTCTCAGATAATTAATGCTCCTAGACAGCATGCCTGCTAGTATAGAGCCATCAATTAATTATCTCTAATCGTTAACTGAATATTCAACAATATTCTACGATTCTTCGTAATATTTCGTCACTTCAATTCGTGGTTCTTCCCAGCATAATTCCACGAGTTAGTGATAAATGTTCAACTTACGGGCGCCTGAGCCGCTTTCGAGTAAGCCCCGACAAAAATGGTGCGAGTGTACTCAACAATAATGCACAAACGAGCACCTGAATGCGCAAACGAGCATTCCAAAACACGAAGGAACGATGAACCTATGCAAAATAGGAAGAAAATAATAATAATAAAATATTAGCAAAGGTGCTAGACTGGGCCCACCAACCGGCCAGTCACGCCGTGGCCAGTCCCACGCCCAATTCTATATTTTTATCATAATTTGTTATTTTTCCCTGATCTCATGAAAATCTCTTCATTCGAGCAAATCTCCTTCGTTTCAAGGAAACTCCCCAGTCTCATGGTGTTTCCTCGCATTAAAGATATAAATAATCAGGAAAGGTGTCGCGGGACCGGGCTTACTATCCCGCCGGCCATGCCCTAGCCATGGCCGGTCCCACACCTCATGGTTCCTTATTATTTTGTTATTTCTCTCATCCCATGAAAATTCCCTGATTTCATGATATTTCCTAAACTCATGAAAATTATGTAAAATTAGGGAGAAAACGCACGGGACCAGGCTCATTGGCCGGTCGGCCATGCCCTAGTCGTGGCCGGTCCCACACGCTCTTGTCTCATTATTTTAATATTATTTGTTTCCCTCATCCCATGGAAACTCCCTAGTTTCAGCAAACTCCTTGAATTCATGAAATTTCCCTCAAGTCATGAAAATAATATAAAATTAGGGAAACTCGTGGACCGGCCCTAGCCGTCCGGTCATGCCCTAGTCGGTCCCACACGCCCTTATTTTATTATTATTATTTTTTATTTTTCCCTCATCTCATGGAAACTCCTTGATTTTATGATATTTCCCTTAAATCATGAATATATTACAAAATTAGGAAAAGTGCCTTGGAACCGGGATCTTTGGCCGGACGGCCATGCCTTGGCTATAGACGGTCCCACAATTCATGATTCCTTCATTATTTTATTATTTATTCCTTCATCTCATGAAGTTTTCCTGGTTTCAGCAAAAATTCCTGATTTCTTCATATTTTTTAAAAATGTTGCTCAAACGCGCATCAGAAAATATCGAAACTCTCAGGACTGAGACACGGATATTATGGTGACACGTGCATGTCTCCTTGACCAACCAAGGCCGGCCCTGAGGCTTGCAAAAAGCCGGTCCCACGTGTTTTTAACAATTTTGACCTAATTTGCTCAATCGCTCATATTGTGTCCAAACTCTTCTCAAACAACTTGGAGTTTGCTCAAATGACCATCAGCTGGTCCCATGATCACCAAGGGCCGGTCTCATGCCCCCTTTGTCGGTCCCTCATCTCTCCATAATTAGGTTTTACTACCTAACGCTCATATGAGCATTATTTTAATAAATGAAAACCAACATTTATTCATCCTTTCACCAACTGGTCTTCAAGAGACTTTGGTATTTTGCTCACTTGAGCATCTGGGCGCTACATGGTCGATTCATCATCCCATGTAGCCGGTCCCTCCTTCATTTCATGAATGATTTTCAATAAATCATCAATTTATCATCAATTTAGCAGTTGATCAAAATTAGGGTTTCGAATCCAAGGTTCATAATTCCAGATTCAAACGCTAATAATTTTATGTTGATCCCATGATCAACACTCTAATTAATTATACTCGGTTCAGCTGCCAGTATTTTAAATTTATCTTGGTCCTGTTACCAATGATTCCTCAAACGAGAAACATTTGTTCAAATGAGCAACATCTGCTCACACCAAAGAATATTGGTTCAACTATTAATATTCAACAATTCATCAAATGAGCAACACATGCTCAGATGAGCAATATTTGCTCAGATCAAGGGATATTGGTTCAACTATCAACACTCAACGACTCAGAACAATATTTGTTCATTTTAGCTATCAACATTTATTCGACAATGTACTTTTGTCTCAGCAGACATGTTCAATTCATGAGTCTCAGAAAATTTGCAAATCACGTTCGACTCAGCAATACAAGGACTCATCGTCCCATAAAGTCAGCAACTGACTCCACGAGATGTCAATCATGTCACATGGGGGGATATTAACTAGGGTTTTGGTCTGGCGGTCTACATCACGTGTGTTCATGCACACGATGAGAATGTGAGCAAGTCGTGCAATCAGTTAAAGGAGTTAACAAAGTAGTGGATGGAAAATCAACCAAGTCTTCGCATGATGGGCAACTGGTTTTGACACGATTTCCCACTTCCCCACTCTTTGACTTCAACAACTGTCACATTTCATGGGATCAAGGTGTTTACAATTCCATTAATATAAATAAGTCTTTGAATCCTGATTGAAACAGACAAGAATTTCTCGACAATTTCACACAGACAATCCTTCGTCTACACGAACTCATCGTCTGAGCAATCACTCTCAACTGAGTAAAATTAAATCATTCAGAACTTTCTTACAAAGAATACACAACACACCTACAATCTCGATCACCGTCAATCTCACACATTTCTCAGCTTCCCTCCTACAGATCAACCCATCCTCTCTTGTGACCGAATCGACTCTGGAACGGCCATTGTCTTGGTTTAGGCCGGAGTCCTTCAGATTGATCACTCGAACTTAAAGCACTCCCTTCTTGTAGTGCATCTGTGTGAGGTTGAGCATTTTCTCTTTTCAAGAGTCTCCTCCGCACGGTCACCTCCTCAATTCCGTAAAAACCAGCAAATCGTTTTTCCCTATCTATAATTACTTAAGATCGGTTTCACTAATAAAAGTCATACCAATACATAAGTCAGGCTTTTGTGAATAGTTTTACCCAGAATACAAACAAGTCATGAGAGGTTATACTAATCACACATATTGGTTGTTCACAAGATATGCATTGAATAACAATACCAATAACGCTTGGCGATTTCCTTTTCGATTCACAAAACAAGTTCATGAATTTAATTCCTTAAAACACATGTAGAAACATTATTTCCTAGGATGAAATCCTCACCTCATACCCATACATAATCACAATAGCATTCAAACTCTTATGTCGATGTCTTATCTACAAAGTTTAATGGTTAAGCAATAAACCTCGTATTGTATTCCTTAATACTATGTCTATCTAGAGTGTTCATGCTTCGCAGTTTCGTTTTCAATACGCACGACTTGAAAGATGCGTTAGGGAATGAAACAGTTCAAGTCAAATATCACTAACCTCAAGTGGAATGATGATGTTGTCGTTGTAGCTTCTTATTTCTTTAGTTCTTCAAGTCTTGGCAATAGCTGTAATGTCTCATATCCTAATATTTTCAAGCTAACCTATACGAAGTTGACTCTAGAACATAATCAAACAACTCTTTATATGAGTTTTGATTCACTAAAATATGACAACCAAATTTGACATACCAACGCTTGGTGGGTTCAACCGATCTATGCTCTAACAGACGGAGTGAGTCAAATGCTCACATCTTTTACCAATTAGTGGCATACCAAGGTTTGTTGTATAAACATATTTCTTACCTCGTATGAATTTGGAATTTCTGGATTGTTAATAAATCCTGGTTGATCATCCAGTACCAGATTCATCCTCTGCATGTTCTCCTGAAGTTTGGCAATTAATGTGTTGTTCCTTTTGAATCTCCAAAACATACTTTGAACATGATTTGCATTTCCACAAAACGAACAAATCAATAAAGATTTTTTGTTCTGTTGAATTGACTTTTGTTTATCACAACATTCTTCATACACTGTTCCAGCATTAGTTAGAACAGGAGCGTTGTTTGTGTTTACGGTTTTGCTTTTAAACCCCAAACCATTTTTGTTTCCAAAGAACTTCTGACCAAACAACATTGCTGAGATTTTGTCAGAACTTTCGGATAACCTTTGCAGGTCATTATTGAGAGTATTAATCTCTTTTTCCTTTAGAGACACGGTTCTGGTGAATTCATCATTAAGACAATCTATCTCAAGATTTTTCATCTGGAGCTATGATTCAAGTTTCTTCAACAAAGCCTTTAGTTGAAGATTTTCTTGGTGAATCTCTCTACTTTTATTCAAGAATTCACAAATCTCAGTGTCAGACTCAAGTTCTTAATCAGAAATTGAGTAAATGGAAGTTTCCGCTGCAAGAGCTGAGAGTTCATTACACATATCAGACGCATCCAAGATGTTGACACCCATGGAAGATTTTTCCAAGCATTGAATCATCTGAAGCATTAACCGGAGAAAGATGTTTATCACATTCTTTACTTCTTGTAAAAAAATACTTGATCTTTTCTGTTGTCATTGATTTATCAAATCAACGTGATTGGAACAACATTCATCATCCCAAGACAAGTTAGAAGACTCACTTGCGTTGGTCACAACATTGAACGCAGATGTCCTGACTGTGTTTTGAATCAAGAATTTATTAACTTTCCAATTAGAGTATTTCTGGAAAGATCATCAAGGTTATTTCCTTCAGTGATGGCATGCTTCTTAGAATTGTATCTAGATGGCAATGATCTGAGAATTTTCATCACAATGTCCTTTTGAGGAATAGTCTTACCCAATGCAAAAGATGCATTAACAATTTCAGACACTTTGTGATTTTACTCATCAAATGTTTCTTCATCTGCCATACGAAGGTTTTCCCAATCAGAATTTAGGTTTTGCATCCTAGGGTATTCCCTTCAAATACGGTTTCTAAGATATCACAGGATTCTTTAGACTTTGGGCACGCAGTCACATGATGCTGAAGATCTGGGGTAATGGCATGTATGGTAACATTTAAGCCATCATAATTTTTCTTTGCAGCAAGGATTTCTTTTGGACTATATCTAAAAATATCCTTAGGTATAGATACATCGCCTTCTGTATTAACCGGAGGATCATAGCCATTAACAACACGTACCCATGTTTGAAAATCACGAGCTTGAAGAAAAGCACGTATAAAGATTTTCCACCCTAAGTAGTTTGAGACATCGAAGACTGGTGGTGAAAAAGCGGGGGTACAACAACCACACCCAATATTTCGCGTAGCAATCTGTATGGACAAACTCCAATATTCTTTCTAGAGAATCAACTAGATAGTCAGACTCAATCTAGATAAAAAGAATATCAAAGAGTTAATATATCAATCTCTCGATTTGATCTATACTCAAGCAAATAGAAATCTGCGAGTCTTTATCAAATACTAGAGAGATAACTTGGATGGTACCAAAGACCAACATCCAAGTGTCAATCAATTTAAATCAACAATCAAAAGGTCGGATATTCTAATTAATTGAACAACGCACAACTTGTGATATTTCAATTATATAACAAAATATAATGCGTAATAGAAATAACACAGACACCAGAATTTTGTTAACGAGGAAACCGCAAATGCAGAAAAGCCCCGGGACCTAGTCCAGATTGAACACACACTGTATTAAGTCGCTACAGATACTAGCCTACTACAAACTAACTTCGGTATGGACTGTAGTTGAACCCCAACCAATCTCACACAGATCCAACGTACAGTTATGCTCCTACGTCTCTGATCCCAGCAGGATACTACGCACTTAATTCCCTTAGCTGATCTCACCCACAACTAAGAGTTGTTACGACCCAAAGTCGAAGACTTGATAAACAAATCTGTATCATACAGAAAAGTCTATAGATTGAATAAATATGTCTCCCACAGAAATACCCAAGAGTTTTTGTTCTGTCTTTTGATAAATCAAGGTGAACGGGAACCAATAGATAACCCGGACTTATATTCCCGAAGAATAGCCTAGTATTATCAATCACCTCACAATAATCTTAATCGACGCGGCGAAAGAAGATATTGTGGAATCATAAACGATGAGACGAATATGTTTGTGATTACTTTTATATCTTGCCTATCGGAGATATCAATATCAAGCCAATCTTTGCGATTGTACTCGTACGATAGAATATGCAAGATCAGATCACACAACTACGAGAAAGTAGTTTTGGTCTGGCTTCACAATCCCAATGAAGTCGTTAACCCGGTTTGAGAAGAAAACCAGAGGTTAAAGGAGAATCGACTCTAGCTTACACAACTAGTATCACACGTAAGGTGTGGGTATTAGTTTTCCCAGTTGCTAGAGTTCTCCCTTATATAGTCTTTCAAATTAGGGCTTCCAATCAATCTTAATTTAGTAACAAAGCATTCAATATTCACCGTTATATGAAAAACCCGATTAGACTCAAACTAATATCTTTCAACCGTTAGATCGAAAACTTATTTTGTTACACACAAATGAAATGTACTATTTTGGGTTTATGTAACCGTACCCAAACATGAACATTTGTTGGTTCAACAATAGTTAACCAAATGGTTAGCCATAGGATAACTTTCATATCAACCATCTTCTTCTTCACCATAACTAGTTCAAATGACTCAAATGAACTAGTTAGAGAGTTGTTCAATTGCAAGGAAATCTTATGTACTACATAAGACGCAATTGAAGCAAAAACGATTTGATTCACTCGAATCGGTTCATGAACTATATAGACACGGTTTGAATTTAGCATTCCTTAGTCAATACGAATAAGTTCACAAACAATCATTTTTAGATATAAGAAACTCAAGTTCGCGGACTGGGTTCGCGGACTTAAGTTCCCGGAAAGAGTTTTCAAACTCCAGCAGATATTCTCGGGTCGAGAACTATCGTTAGTTCGCGGACTGAGTTTGCTGAGTGATTTCTCAAACTCCAACACATATTCTCGGGTCGAGAATTTTCGCCAGTTCGCGGACTGAGATTGCAAACTATGCAAACTTCCGGTTCTCTTGATCAACAAAGTTCGTAAAATTTGGTTCAAGGAATAAGGACTTATACATATATCTGTTTCCACAACAATGCTTATATCCATCAATGGTTATATAATCTAAACTCTCATTTCAATTACTGAAATATTCTCAGAGGACGTTATATAGTTGTTATTCACAAACCATTTTTTGTCAGAGCAATTTTCAAAGTGATTGAAACATAACATGACTTTTGTCACTAGGTAAAGATGAATTTTGCTAAAGCGAAAGCTTACCAACACATATTTCGAGAAATATATAGGCGAGATAAACTCGGCTCGAAATAACAAATGTGTATAATCAAAGTCTATATAGAAAAACGACTTTTGTCTCAAGATAAGATATAAATAGACTTTTGAGTGATAGATAAGTTCAAGTCTCCACATACCTTTTTGTCGATGAAGTTCCACTGGTTCCTTGAGTAGTTCTTCGTCTTGTATGATGATTTTCCATGGAGATCTTGAGCTCAACTACACTTTCTGTCCTAGTCCGAGACTTAGCTATAGTAGACTAGAAATCAAGACTTGTAGTTTTGATCACTAACATTGACAAACATGCTTGAGATAGAAACGCATGCGAGTTCGACCGAGCAATGCTCTAACAATCTCCCCCATTGTCAATTTCAGTGACAAAACTATTAGTACATATGGGATACAAAAAAGATAAATATATTTTTAAAGCTCCTATTCCACATGTCTAATCTTCAACATTACTCGAAATCTTCGTCACTTCCAAGTAGTCTAATGATCCCAAAGGTTGTAAGTTTAGCATCATCTAACAATGAGAAAACAAAATTCTCGATCATTGTTATACAGTGTCATAGTATCATTACACAGTATCAAAGTTCAATTGTATCACAACTTTGACAACAGTATTATGGTGATATGTATCACTCCCCCTTAGTCAATACTCCATCTCACATGGAAACCACTCCCCCTTACATAATGATCCTAAAACCATATGTATTTGTAGTATGAACTACATATTAATTCTCCCCCTGTTTGTCAATAAAATTGGCAAAGGTACAAGAACGGGATCCTAATGAAATTTCCGAAAGAGACATTTCATGACTAAAAGAAAGCATATATCAACTTGTCCTTTAGATGCAATCATAAAGCCTAAGCTAAATGCCTTCATCAAGGAGTTTAAAGATACAAGATAACCCTATAATATTCCACAGCCGCAGTCCCCACAAAGATATGGAAATTAAGCGCAAGTTCAAAAGAACTCTCCCCCATTAAATGTCATTCCCGGAAGAGCAACAAGAGCGACCTCAATTTCAAAAGAAAAGAAGGATTTTTTTGGACATAACAAATTACATACGAATATGAATTTGAATCCAAAAGTACTCAATTAAATTAACCACAAGAGACCCCATGATTAATTTAATCGGAAATGCTCAACATAAGTAAACTTATGGAGACTAAAAAATACTCAATTAGGTTAATCACAAGAGAACCCATAATTAATCTAATCGGAATACGCAACCAAATTAACCATAAAAAGTAATCAATTTAATTGTAATGCTCGACATAAGAGAATTTATGGAGCGATTACTAAGTTAATCATAAGAAAATAATCAACTCAGTCAATAATGCTCAACATAAGAAAAACTTACAGAGCAACAACTAAATAACCAAACAAGATGATTAAATTAGTTGAAACTGCTCGACATAAAGTACCTCACGGAACAAAAACTAAGCTAAAACAATAACTCAGTCGATAGAGCTCAACATAAGATACTTTATGGAACAACACAGTATAACACAAAAATTGTGGATCGGAGATCGACCTAATACCGTGGAATAATCAAGGACTCGTTCTATTTTCCATCACTATTTGCATAACGACATATAATAGACATAATCCTTGTAAACAAAAGATTTTAACCTATCTTCCATCAATAATTGACATAATAGGCTTAACTTTTGTATTTGTCAAAAGTCCATTCATTCTTTTATCAATACGTGAATATCGACTTACGAAAGACTTTACTTTTGACAAAGTATGGGATGATCACAGTTTACGGACGCAAACACACATATCCCATAAAACATCGCAATATATAAAACCATAAAGATTAATACTGCAATAATCATCTTCCAAACAATTTTTTAGAATTTAAACAAATAAACCTAAAAACATGAAGATGAAAACGTTGGACATAGCTATGTATAGTCACAATAATGGCTATTCCAAACTCTAGTTATTCTTCTAATTAATACAAGAAAAAAAGAAGATTTATTAGGCAATAAGACCTTTGAAGAATTCTTTATCATCCCCGAACTCCTTGTCGTCAACAACCATTGGTACATAAGGTTCATTGAGATAGGAGTTAATCTCAATAAACCTTCTTGACTGGTATCGAACCAGGAACTTCTGAATCTCATGAGTCTTATACACAAAAGCCTTTATTTGTTGAATCTCCTTTCGCATCTCCTTCACCACTTTAAGAACGTCAGAAAACTTCTGAGAATTTGAAGGAACGACTCTTGGCTTCCTCACATTCCTTCTTTTTCTTTTCAAGGTAGGAGGCAATGGAGATTTCTCTTTTTCCTTCATGGTTGATGGCTTAACAATCATATTAACATCTTTTCCATCGGAAGACATCATGCTTGGAGTATCCATAGACGTATGGGTTTGTGAGAGGAAATCACAATTTAAACTCAACAAGTAGTCTTGAGATAAAAAGATGTTTCAAGGAAGGAAAAAAGAATATAGGGTTACGCAACCTTTTAATAAGTTCGTACACGACCAGCTCTCAACTCTACAAAGAGCAGAATTGTCGATAATAACCCTCATTTATTGATAGAACACAAAACTAATAAAAGAAGAAAAAAAAAACTTCTCTTAAAGCCTGGGAGGTACACAATCTTGTCTCTTTTGATCAGGAACATGAGACAGAATTTATCAATCAACACAATCAAGTTGCGTTGCGGTGAACAACAATTAGTCTACCATTTTCCTCTTGAGAGGAATCCACAGACCTCTGTCTATCAAAACGACTCGACCATACTTTCTTCTCTAATGGTCTTGTTTTGTCTTTGGAAACTAACTTCTTAGACGAAGATAAAATCTTACATACCTCAGCAGTCTTCTTGGCAAGTTTAAGCTTGTTTGCTAATTGATTTGCTCTTCGTTGAAGTTTGTTGACGTGCCTCGATTGGTGTTTGTACTTGTAACACCTTGATAGTTCAAGACCCTTTTGATAACAAGAAGAACACGTCAATCTTGGATAATCTTCAGGCATCTTAGATGTGCACGCAGCTAGACACATAGTGGATCCTGAAACATTACAAACAGAGTTTCCAAATAATGGGTCAATTTTTTCTTCCAGATTGGTTGAGTTTTCTTCTGAAAGAATATCGAGATTGATGTATGTATTTCTACAGTTATCAAAATCAATATTTTCACGGAGAAGTGCAACACTTGATTTCTCGTCTTCATTAGACTCATAACTTTCAGACATTTCATCAAGAGTTGCAGCAAGACCTTTGTTCCCAGTGTATTTCTTACGATTTGGACACTCGTTTGAAAAATGACCAAATCCTTTACACTTAAAGAACCGAGGCATATCCTCATCATCAGTTTCATCAACATCCCTGTTTTTAGGAGGAACACGATTATGAGGTTTGACTGATGCCTTAGGCTTATCTCTGGAAAACCGTTTACTTCTCTTTAGTAGAAGATCCCTAAACTGTCTTGTAATCATCGAGACCGACTTGTCAAGATCTTCATCTGATGAATTAGTCTCAGAGTGATTGTCTTCAGAGATATATACTTTTTTTATTTTTATCAAGTAATTTAGTGTCCTTTAGTGCTTTGAACGCAACATCCTTAGATTTGGATGAATGCTCATGATCAAAGATCTTAAGCTTCCCAACCAACGTATTTATGGAGAAATTACCTAGGTTATTTCCCTCAATGATGGCATGCTTCTTAGAATCGTATCTAGATAGCAGCGATATGAGAATTTTCATCATAATGTCCTTTTTAGGAATAGTCTTACCCAATGCAAAAGATGCATTAAGAATTTCAGACACTTTGTGATTAAACTCATCAAATATTTCTTCATCTGCCATACGAAGGTTTTCCCAATCAGAATTAAGGTTTTGAAGCCTAGCTTCCTTTTCACTGGTATTTCCTTCAAATACAGTTTCTAAGATATCCCAAGCTTCTTTAGACTTAGTGCAATTTGACACATGGTGCTGAAGATTTGGGGTAATGGCATTCAAACCGTCGGAATTTTTCTTTGCAGCATTTATCTCGGCAGGGGTGTATTCACCAATGTCATTGGGAACGTTTACATCTCCAACTGCCACGATGGGAGCATTATATCCATTAGCATCATATACCTATGATTGAAAATCACGTGCTTGAAGAGAAGCTCGCATAGCAATTTTCCACCATAAGCAATTAGAGCCATCGAAGACTGGTGGTACGTTTATTGAGATAACACCTCTGTCCATAGAGTCAGATCGCTACAAACACAGACTTGTAAGGTCTTGAATGTGTTTGCGTGCTCTGATACCAATTGAAAAAGTGGGGGTACAACAACCACACCCAATATTTCGCTTAGAAATTTGAATGAACAAACTCCAATATACTTTCTAATGAATCAACTAGACAGTCAGACTCAATCTAGATAAAAATCATATCAAAGAGTTAATATCTCAATCTCTCGATTTGATCTATACTCAAGCAAATAGAAATCTGCGAGTCTTTATCAAATACTAGAGAGATAACTTGGATGGTACCAAAGACCAATATCCAAGTGTCAATCAATTTAAATCAACAACCAAAATGTCGGATATTCTAATTGATTGAACAAAACGAACAAATCAATAAAGATTTTTTGTTCTGTTGAATTGACTTCTGTTTATCACAACATTCTTCATACACTGTTCCAGTATTAGTTGGAACAGAAACGTTGTTTGTGTTTGCAATTTTGCTTTTAAACCCCAAACCATTTTTGTTTCCAAAGGACTTCTGACCAAACAACATTGCTGAGATTTTGTCATAACTTCCGGATAACCTTTGCAGGTCATTATTGAGAGTATTAATCTCTTTTTCCTTCAGAGACACGATTCTGGTGAATTCATCATTAAAAGAGTTTATCTCAAGATTTTTCATCTGGAGCGATGATTCAAGTTTCTTCAACAAAGCCTTTAGTTGAAGATTTTCTTGGTGAATCTCTCTATTTTTATTCAAGAATTGACAAATCTCAGTGTCAGACTCAAGTTCTGAATTGGAAATTGAGTAGATGGAGGTTTCCTTTGCAAGATCTTAGAGTTCATTGCATATATCAGACGCATCCAAGATATTGACACCCAGGGAAGATTTTTCTAGCATTGAATCATATGAAGCATTAACTGGAGAATGATGTTTATCACATTCTTTACTTCTTTTAAACAAAATCCTTGATCTTTTTTGTTGTCAGTGATTTATCAAAATCAACGTGATTGGAACAACATTCATCATCCCAAGACAAGTTAGAAGATTCACTTGCGTTGGTCACAACATTGAACGCATATGTCCTGACTGTGTTTTGAATCAAGAATTTTTAACTTTCCAATTAGAGTATTTCTGGAAAGATCATCAAGGTTATTTCTTTCAGCGATGGCATGATTTTTAGAATTGTATCTAGATGGCAATGATCTGAGAATTTTCATCACAATATCCTTTTGAGGAATAGTCTTACCCAATGCAAAAGATGCATTAACAATTTCAGACACTTTGTGATTAAACTCATCAAATGTTTCTTCATCTGCCATACGAAGGTTTTCTCAATCAGAATTTAGGTTTTGCGTCCTAGATTCTTTTTCACTGGTATTCCCTTCAAATGCAGTTTCTAAGATATCCCAGGATTCTTTAGACTTTGGGCACGCAGTCACATTATGCTGAAGATCTGGGGTAATGGCACGTATGATAGCATTTAAGCCGTCATAATTTTGCTTTGCAGCAAGGATTTCTTTTGGATTATGTCTACCAATATCCTTAGGTATAGATACATCGCCTCCTATATTAACCGGAGGATCATATCCATTAAAAACACGTACCCATATTAGAAAATAACGAGCTTGAATAAAAGCACGTATAGAGATTTTCCACCATAAGTAGTTTGAGCCATCGAAGACTGGTGGTGAAAAAGCGGGGGTACAACAATCACACCCAATATTTCGCTTAGCAATCTGTATGGACAAACTCCAATATACATTCTAGAGAAACAACTAGACAGTCATACTCAATCTAGATAAAAAGCATATCAAAGAGTTAATATCTCAATCTCTCGATTTGATCTATACTCAAGCAAATAGAAATCTACGAGTCTTTATCAAATTCTAGAGAGATAACTTGAATGGTACCAAGACCAATATCCAAGTGTCGATCAATTTAAATCAACAACCAAAAGGTCGGATATTCTAATTGATTGAACAACGCACAACTTGTGATATTTCAATTATATAGAAAAATTTAATGCGGAATAAAAATAACACAGACACCAGAATTTTGTTAACGAGGAAACCGCAAATGCAGAAAACCCCCGAGACCTAGTCCAGATTAAACACACACTGTATTAAGCCGCTACAGACACTAGCCTACTACAAACTAACTTCGGTCTGGACTGTAGATGTACCCCAATCAATCTCACACTGATCCAAGGTACAGTTATGCTCCTACGTATCTGATCCCAGCAGGATACTATGCACTTGATTCCCTTAGCTGATCTCACCCACAACTAAGAGTTGCTATGACCCAAAGTCGAAGACTTGATAAACAAATCTGTATCACACAGAAAAGTCTATAGATTGAATAAATATATCTCCCATAGAAATACCCAAGAGTTTTTGTTCCGTCTTTTGATAAATCAAGGTGAACGGGAGACAATCCATAACCCGGACTTATATTCCCGTAGAATAGCCTAGTATTATCAATCACCTCGTAATAATCTTAATCGACGCGGCGAAAGAAGATATTGTGGAATCAAAAATGATGATACGAAGATGTTTGTGATTACTTTTATATCTTGCCTATCGAAAATATCAATCTCAATCCAATCTTTGCAATTTTAGTCGTACGATAGAATATGCAAGATCAGATCACCCAACTATGAGAAAGTAGTATCGGTCTTGCTTCACAATCCCAATGAAGTCTTTAAGTCGTTAACCCGGTTTGAGAAGAAAACCAGAGGTTAAAGGAGAATCGACTCTACCTTACATAATTAGTATCACACGTAAGTTGTGGGGATTAGTTTTCCCAATTGCTAGAGTTCTCCCTTATATAATCTTTCAAATCAGGGTTTGAAATCAATGTTAGTTTAGTAACAAAGCATTCAATATTCACCGTTAGATGAAAAACCTGATTAGATTCAAGCTACTATCTTTCAACCGTTAGATCGAAAAATTAGCTTGTTACACACAAATGAAATGTACTATTTTGGGTTTATGTAACCGTACCCAAACATGAACATTTGTTGGTTCAACAATAGTTAACCAAATGGTTAGCCATATGATCACTTTCATATCAACCATATTCTTCTTCACCATAACTAGTTCAAATGACTCAAATGATCTAGTTAGAGAGTTGTTCAATTGCAAGGAAATCTTATGTACTACAAAAGACACAATTGAAGCAAAAACTATTTGATTCACTCAAACCGTTTCATGAATTATATAGCCAGGGTTTGCAATTAGCATTCCTTAGTCAATATGAATAAGTTCACAAACAATCGTTTTTAGATATAACCAACTCAAGTTCGCGGACTTAAGTTCCTGTAAAGAGTTTTCAAACTCTAGTAGATATTCTCGGATCGAGAACTATCGTCAGTTCGCGGACTGAGTTTGCTGAGTGAGTTCTCAAACTCCAGCAGATATTCTCGGGTCGAGAACTTCCGCCAGTTCGCGGATTAAGTTTGCAAACTATGCAAACTTCCGGTTCTCTTGATCAACAAAGTTCGCAAACTTTGGTTCAAGGAATAAGGACTTATACATATATGTGTTTCCACAAGAATGCTTATATCCATCAATGGTTATATAATCTAAACTCGCATTTCAATCATTGAAACATTCTCAGAGGACGTTATATAGTTGTTATTCACAAACCATTTTTCGTCAGAGCAATTTTCAAAGTGATTGAAACATAACATGACTTTCGTCACTAGGTAAGTATGAATTTGGCTAAAGAGAAATCTTACCAACACATATTTCGAGAAATAGATAGGCGAGATAAACTCGGGTCGAAATAGCAAATGTGTATAATCAAAGTCTATATAGCAAAACGACTTTTGTCTCAAGATGGGAGATAAATAGACTTTTGAGTGATAGATAAGTTCAAGTCTCCACATACCTTTTTGTCGATGAAGTTCCACCGGTTCCTTGAGTAGTTCTTCGTCTTGTATGATGATTCGTCATGGAGTTCTTGAGCTCAAGTACACTTTCTATCCTAGTCCGAGACTTAGCTATAGTAGACTAGAAATCAAGACTTATAGTTTTGATCACTAACATTGACAAACATGCTTGAGATAGCAACACATGCGAGTTCGACCGAGCAATGTTCTAACATGTGGTACATTTATGGAGATAAAATTTCTGTCCATAGAGTCATATCGCTACAAACACAGACTTATAAGTTCTTTAAACATGTTTGCCTGCTCTGATACCAATTGAAAAATCGGGGGTCTAACAACCACACCCAATATTTCGCTTACCAATCTGTATGGACTAACTCCAATATAATTTTAAGAGAATCAACTAGACAGTCAAACTTTATCTTAATAAAAAGTATATCAAGCAGTTGTATCTCAATTTCTCGATTCAATACTTACTCAAGCAAATAGAAATCTGCGAGTCTAATTGTACACAAGAGAAATTAACTTGAACGGTACCAAAGACCAATGTTCAAGTATCAATCAATTTCAATCAACAACCAAAGGTTGGATTTACCAATTGATCGATTCAACGCACAACCTGTGATATTTCAATTATATCAAAAAATATAGTGCGGAAAAGAAATAACACATATACCAAAAGTTTTGTTAACGAAGAAACCGCAAATGCACAAAAACCCCGGGATCTAGTCCAGATTGAACACACACTGTATTAAGCTGCTAAAGAAACTAGCCTACTACAAACTAACTTCGGTATGGACTGTAGTTGAACCCCAATCAATCTCACACTGTTCCAAGGTACAGTTTCTCTCCTTACGTCTATGATCCCAGCAGGATACTATGCACTTGATTCCCTTAGCTGATCTCACCCATAACTAAGAGTTGCTACTACCCAAAGTCGAAGACTTTAATAAACAAATCTCTATCACACAGAAAAGTCTACAGGAATAGATAAATCTGTCTCCGAAAGAATTACCTACGAGTTTTGTTCCGTCTGTTGATAAATCAAGGTTAACATGAACCAACCGATAACCCGGACATATATTCCTGAAGAACAACCTAGAATTATCAATCATCTCACAATAATATAAATCGTTTGATGGCGAAACAAGATATTGCGGAATCACAAACGATGAGACGAATATGTTTGCGACTACTTTTCTATCTTGCCTATCGGAGAAATTAATCTTAACCCAATCTTACGATTATACTCAAATACGATAGAAACAACAAGATCAGATCACTCAACTGTAGATAAAATAGTTGGGTCTGGCTTCACAATCCCAATGAAGTCTTCAAGTCGTTAACCTACAAGGTCTCGATAGAAACCTAAGGTTAAAGGAGAATCGACTCTAGCTTATACAACTAGTATCACACAAGAGGTGTGGGGATTAGGTTTCCCAGTTGCCAGAGTTCTCCTTTATATAGTCTTCAAATCAGGGTTTGCAATCAATGCTGCCTCGGTAGCAAAGCATTCAATATTAACCGTTAGATGAAAACCTGATTAGATTCAAGGTAATATCTTTCAACCGTTAGATCGAATCTTATCTTGTTATACACACATGAAATGTAACTTCATTTAGGTTTTGTTGATTGTGCTTTTTAGTTTATGGTCAAAATTGTAAAACCCTGTATTTTAATCCGCTATCATCCATCAAAGGAACAGGAGCCATTTGAAAGTGATGAGTGCACAAACCTGTTCACTTACATATGTATTGAGCAATTTAACATATTTATGAAATTTATCCAGAATGGTGCATGAAGCAACAATCCCAGATATTATGTAAATTTTAACCTATCACATTATTCGTTAATGCATGGCCTGCCTAGTATTTTCCTATGCTATGTTCCCAGTTGAACTCTCAATATTGGCATGATATGACGATTAACGTTCACTCACAACGAAGTAGCATAAACCTCCCGAAGTGTCAGTGTTGAGACCTGCATGAACACACTCATATAGGCTACACCACCCTCTGGCAAAGAGATCAGCGTGTTAACACGCCTTTTAATTGAAAGTTAGCGCGATCGAACGCGTTTAAATTCCTTAAAAAAAATCTAGACTGTTCATATCAGTCTCAAAAATGATCAAGACCACACGATTTGGCCGCGCGATTTAGCAAGCATAGACTACTTCTGGCAGAACTAGGCAATCACCGTATTGACCACCGGCGGGCCCACTAGTGCCCTAGTCGATCGAGTCCTATTTTTTTCATTCACAAGCACTTCAAACGATTAACCCAAACATGGGTGTTCGCGCTACTTGAAAATAGCTCAAACGAGCTGAGACGGCAAAAACGGTCTCAAAATGCATCGCATCCGTCCAACTTAGCCGACCTAGTTGGACGGCTTAGATCGCATCTTGAACGATCAAAGAAGCGATGACATGTCCATTGGCGGACCAACATCTCCCTTGGTCGATCGACTTTCCTGCAGCAAGTCTATAGGGCGTTAAATCAAACTAGGCCGAACACGCTATTTCAAAAACCCTAATTCTGGTTTGCGGCAGTATGCTACTATCAGAAATTGATCACGACCATCCATCTTCGCCAGCCTAATCAAGTGGCTTAGATCTAATTTTAGATGGCCCAGGAGATGTCAGCATGCTCACCGGCAACCCACCTTTGCACATGGTCGATCGACCTGGTCGAACTAGCACTCAGTGCCTCGAATTGCTTTCCCAAAAGAAGGTTGGCCGCGTGGCCCCTAAAACCCTAAAATTGCATCAACGGAAGTATATAACTGCCGCAAATCGTCTCGTCCATCCAACTTTTCTAGCCTAGTTGGATGGTGTAGATTCAGAAAACCAACAAGATAGCATTGTGATCACCAGCCACCCCCCTTTCACAGGGAGCGATTGACCAAGCAATAGCTTGTCCCTAGAGCTACTAAACGATCACTCAAAAGTGGTCGGTCATGATACCTTTTTAAGACGCTCAATCCGCGACCGATTTAATCGATCTCTAAAACAATGATACTTCTTACACATCGATTATTTCCAGCTGCATAATTAAAAGCGATGCTTCATACACATCGATTATAAGCGATGTTTTATAAATATTGATTTCATAAATAATTTATTATTTGACCTAAAAGCACTGTGTGCTGCTTTCAGTGACGAGTCTCACGACTCGACCCACTTACTCGAGACATCAAACATGTCACCAAATGGGGGATGCTCACTGGGTATTGGTATGGCGGTTTACAGCGTGCGGCGTGCAACGTGCCAATTACGAAAACGTGTCAAGGAAGAACGGACGGTTAACATCAATGAGATAGTGGGTGAAGGCGTGACCAGTTTCACCTCATAGTGGAAACATGGTGATCACCACTCTTTACACAACTCCACTTCTCCATTGCCTAATCACCTCCACTTCCTACGAGATTAGGGTGTGTTCGAACATGACTTGTATAAATAAGTTTTTCAACCTATTCAAACATAGAACATAACTGTTATCAACAAAAGTAGCCATAAACCATTTTTTGATACAAGTCATAAAACAGCTACACCTTCATAATTCAACATTCTGATCTCAAATACCTCTTCGCTTCCCTCCTCGTGATCAACCCTTATCCTTCGTCTTGTGACCGTATTGAATCTGGAACGACCATTTCTTGGTTTAGGCCAGAGTCTTACAGATTGATCTCTCAGATCTAAAGTACTCCCGTGCAGTGCATTTGCTTAGGGTTTGAATTCGTTTTTCATCAACACACCCAAATTTACCAAAAACAGCATAATCAGTTTTTACCCCAAAAAAATTGGCGACAATGGTGGGAGATTAATCTCTCGGTTGCAAGATTAATTTTCAAATTCATTTCAATTTTCTCGAATTCAAGATGGTGGACATTAGATCTGGATTAGCGACAAATCTCGATATTACTGGCGCTGACAACACCCCCGGTGCCCACATTCCTGCCAGAGATACCAATGTACCTCCTACCAGCACGATCGACGCATTTCGTGGTACTACATCCTCAACCACCAACACCAGCGGCGCAGGAAACATTTCCTTAGGCATGACACCTCCAATCACCAGAGCCAGAGCCGATGCCGCCACCCCAAATGTTTCTTTGAGCGCAACACCCTCGGTTGTTACTAGAGCTATTGTCACTCCCCCAGCAGGACGATAGACTGCAGAAGCCAGATGAAGCCAACCCCCTATTACCGTTGTCGATTTAATGAAGAGACAAGAAGTTCTCTCTAAGGATCAGACGGACATGGCTACAACTCAGAAAGTGGTACCCACTTTCCTCAAGACGCTAACAGAATGACTACCACAAGAGACGCGTCAGCCCATGGAACCAATAAGGAGTACTTTCAACACTCTTGGCGTAATCACTTCAACGGGGCGTGCATTCATAGATGAGGAAGTTCGTGTTGCTCCTGAGCGCTCAAAAGAAAGGAATCATCCATACAATTTCATCACGCGTGAGGATCTAAAACGACTTCTCCAAAATCGAGGCAAGGAAAACCCGGTAGACCTGCATCAACATCAACCTCCTTATCGTCCTGATGTGCAAAGAGTTCCTCTCCCGAGAGGATACTCTTCTACTCAATTTTCCCTTTATGATGGTACTGGCAATGCTCGTGAACGCATTTCTCGTTTTCTGGAGTCATTAGGAGAGCACGAATACAACCATGTCCTCCGCCTGAAAGAGTTATCGAAGTCACTTACCAGGAGAGCATACACCTGGTACAACAACATTGCACCAAACAACATATCCAACTGGTGTGAGATGGGAACTGCTTTCTACAAGAAGTATTTCTTTGTATTCGAGAAAATCACCTTTTCAGACTTGGGGAGAATGTTCCAACGAAACAATGAACATCCAAATGATTAGTCAAAAGATTCAGGATTCAACCGCTGGATTGTCATGATCCAAACATGACTGAACAACAGTTGGTAGAGTCATGCATTAACGGCATGTGCCCATCTATCGCGCTCTACTGGAGAACTTGCGTTTCCAAACTTTTTCTGAACTTCGTGAAGCCGCTAAACGCTCGGCCATGACAGCACCGACACTACTGGAGAGGACCAGACCCGCCGGAAACGAAGATGCATGTGAGACTCGAAGAAGCAGGCGTCTCATCAACAAACAATACAATTCTGGGCCCTTTGTAAGTGTAGTAGGTGAAGGAGGGAATAGAAAAGCCCCAGCGGGGGAGCAACAGCTCAAACGTGTAGCACCAGCGCAGGCAGCTCCACCACGGAAAGCACCCGCTAAAACGCCTACGCAACAACAAGAGGCTGGAGATACTGCCCCAGATTTCCCATTTCCAATAGATGAAGTCATTGAACTCCTGGAAGCATGGATTCAATATGATTCCATCAAGCTACCCCCTCTCAGACGTCCTCCAACCGAAAAATAAATGGCGAATCCCAAATATTGTCGTTACCACAGATTTGTCAATCACCCAACTAGTGACTGCAACAAACTGAAGCGCATTTTCAAAGAAAAGGTGGATGCGGGAGAACTTCAATTAGGAAATGAAGGAGTCCACAGAGACCCTCTTTCTTTCAGGATCTGCATGATTTCTGGGGACTCTGTCCATAAGACTGTGCAGTCTATGATGGAGCATTTATGTGAAAGTCTGTATCTCTCTAAGGCGCAGCGTCAAGACATGTTTGGGGCCCTCAACCGTGTCGTATCAGGCAAGCGTCTTGTTAGAGCATTGCTCGGTCGAACTCGCATGCGTTGCTATCTCAAGCATGTTTGTCAATGTTAGTGATCAAAACTGTAATTCTTGATTTCTAGTCTAATATAGCTAAGTCTCGGACTAGGATAGAAAGTGTAGTTGATCTCAAGAACTCCATGGCAATCATCATACAATAAGAAGAACTACTCAAGGAACTGGTGGAACTTCATCGACTAAAAGGTACGTGGATACTTGAACTTATCTATCACTCAAAAGTCTATCTACTCTATCTCATATCTTGAGACAAAAGTCGTTTTGCTATATAGACTTTGTCTATACACATTTGCTATTTCGAGCCGAGTTTATCTCGCCTATCTATTTCTCGAAATATGTGTTGGTAAGCTTTCGCTTTGGCCAAGTTCATCTTTACCTAGTGACGAAAGTCATGTTATGTTTCAATCACTTTGAAAATGGCTTTGACGAAAAATGGTTTGTGAATAACAACTATATAACGTCCTCTAATAATGTTTCAATGATTGAAATGAGAATTTAGATTACATAACCAATGTTGGATATAAGCATTGTTGTGGAAACACATATATGTATAAGTCCTTATTCCTTGAACCGAAGTTTTCGAATTTTGTTGATCAAGAGAACCGGAACAAGAGCCATGAACTCAGTCAGCGAACCCAGTCCGCGAACTAGCGGAAGTTCTCGACCCTAGAAAATCTGCTGGAGTTTGAGAACTCCTTCCGGGAACTTAAGTCCGCGAACCCAGTCCGCGAACTTGAGTTGGTTATATCTAAAAACGATTTTCTTTGTGAACTTATATTTATATAAACTAAGGAATGCAAATTTCAAACCATGGATATAAAGTTCATGAATCGATTCAAGTGAATCAAATCGTTTTTGCTTCGATTATGTCTTGTGCAGTCACATAATATTTCCTTGCAATTGAACAACTCTCTAACTAGTTCATTTGAGTCATTTTAACTAGTTATGGTGAAGAAGAATATGGTTGATATGAAAGTGCTCATATGGCTAACCATTTGGTTAACTACTGTTGAACCAACAAATGTACATGTTTGGGTACGGTTACACAAACCTAAAATCGTGCATTTCAAGTGTGTGTAACAAGCTAAGTTTTCGATCTAACGATTGAAAGATATTAGCTTGAATATAATCAGGTTTTCATCTAACGGTGAATATTGAATGCTTTGTTACCAAGCTAACATTGATTGCAAACCCTGATTTGAAAGACTATATAAGGGAGAACTATAGCAACTGGGAAACCTAATCCCCACACCTTATGTGTGATACTAGTTGTATTAGCTAGAGTCAATTCTCCTTTAACCTTAGGTTTCTTCTTGTAAACCAGGTTAACGACTTAAAGACTTCATTGGGATTGTGAATCCAGACCGATACTAATTTCTCGTAGTTGTGTGATCTGATCTTGCATATTATATCGTTTTGAGTACGATCGTAACGATTTGACTGAGATTAATATCTCCGATAGGGAAGATATAAAATTAGTCACAAACATCTTCGTCTCATCGTTTGTAATTCCACAATATCTTCTTTCACCGCGTCGATTAAGATTATTGTGAGGTGATTGATAATACTAGGTTGTTCTTCGGAAATATAAGTCCGGGTTATCAATTGGTTCATGTTCACCTTGATTTATCAAAAGACGTAACAAAAACTCTTGGGTATTTATGTGGGAGACATATTTATTCAATCTTATAGACTTTTCTGTGTGAGACAGATTTGTTTATCAAGTCTTCGACTTTGGGTCGTAGCAACCCTTAGTTGTGGGTGAGATCATCTAAGGGAATCAAGTGCGTAGTATCCTGCTGGGATCAAATACGTAGGAGCATAACTGTACCTTGGATCAGTGTGAGATTGTATGGGGTTCAAATACAGTCCAGACTGAAGTTAGTTTGTAGTAGGCTAGTGTCTGTAGCGGCTTAATACAGTGTGTTCAATCTGGACTAGGTTCCGGGGGTTTTCTGCATTTGCGGTTTCCTCGTTAACAATATTCTGGTGTCTGTGTTATTTCTTTTCCGCATTATATTTTGTTATATAATTGAAATATCGCAGGTTGTGCACTTGAATCAATCAATTAAAATATCCAACCTTTGGTTGTTGATTTACATTGATTGATACTTGAATATTTTTCTTTGGTACCGTTCAAGTGATTTCTCTTATATTCAATTAGACTCACAGATTTCTATTTGCTTGAGTAAGAATTGAATCGAGAAAAAGAGATATAACTCTTTGATATACTTTTTAAGCTTGTTGATTCTCTTAAAAGTATATTGGAGTTTGTTCATACAGATTTCTAATCGAAATATTGGGTGTGGTTGTTGTACCCCCGCTTTTTCAATTGGTATCAGAGCAGGCAAATACATTAAAAACTTTACAAGTTTGTGGTTGTAGCGATCTGACTCTATGGACAGAGGTGTTATCTCTATTAACGTACCACCAGTCTTCGATGACTCTAATTACTTATGGTGGAAAATTTTTGTGCGAGCTTTTCTTCAAGCACGTGATTTTCAATCATGGGTATATGTAGTTAATGGCTATGATGCTTCCGTTGTGACAGTTGGAGATGTAAACGTTCCCAAGAATATTGGTGAATACAGTCCTGCCGAGATACTTAGTGCAAAGCTAAATTCCGACGGTTTGAATGCCATTACCCCAAATCTTCAGCACCATGTGTCAAATTGCACTAGGTCTAAAGATGCGTGGGATATCTTAGAAACCATATTCGAAGGTAACTCCAGTGAAAAGGAAGCTAGGCTTCAAAACCTTAATTCCGAATGGGAAAACCTTCGTATGGCAGATGGAGATACATTTGATGAGTTTAATCACAGAGTGTCCGAAATTTTTAATGCATCCTTTGCATTGGGTAAGATTATTCTTGAAAAGGATATTGTGATGAAAATTCTCAGATCGCTGCCATCTAGATACGACTCTAAGAAGCATGCCATCATTGAGGGAAATAACCTTGATAATCTCTCCAGAAATAGCTGGTTGGGAAGCTTAAGATCTTTGATCACAAGCATTCATCCAAATCTAAGGATGTTGCATTCAAAACACTAACATACACTAAATTACTTGATAAAAGTAAAAAAGTGCATATCTCTGAAGATGATCACTTTGAGACTGATTCATCAGATGAAGATCTTGAAAAATCGGTCTCGATGATCACAAGACAGTTTAGGGACCTTCTGTTGAAGGGAAGTAAACGGTTCTCCAGAGATAAGCCTAAAACATCAGTCAAACCTTATAATCGTATTCCTCCTAAAAACAGGGACATAAATGAAATTGATGATGAGGATATGCCTCAGTGCTTTAAGTGTAAAGGATTTGGACATTTTGCAAACGAGTGCCCAAATCGTAGAAAATACACTAGGAACAAAGGTCTTGCTGCAAATCTTGATGAAATGTCTGACAACTATGATTCTAATGAAGACGAGAAATCAAGTGTTGCACTTCTTGGTAAAAATATCTATTTTGATAATTGTAGCAATACATACATCAATCTCGATATTCTTTCAGAAGAAAACTCAACCAATCTGGAAGAAAAAATTGACCCATTCTTTGGAAACTCTGTTTGTAATGTTTCAGGTTCCACCATGTGTCTAGCTGCATGCACATCTCAGATGCCTGAATATTATCCAAGATTGACGTGCTCATTTTGTTCACTAAAGGGTCATGAACTATTAAAGTGTTACAAGTACAAACACCAATTGAGGCACGTCAACAAACTTCAACGAAGAGCAAATCGATTTGAAAATAAGCTTAAACTTGCTCAGAAGACCGCTGAGGTATGTAGGATTTTATCTTCGTCTAAGAAGTTAGTTTCCAAGGACAAAACAAGACCATTATAGAAGAAAGTATGGTCAAATCGTTTTGATAGACAGAGGTCTGAGGATTCCTCTCAAGAGGAATATGGTGGACAAATTGTTGTTCACCGCAACACAACTTGATTGTGTTGATTTCTAAATCTTGTCTCATGTGCCTGATCAAAAGAGACAAGGGTGTGTACCTCTCAGGCTTTATGAAAAGTTTTTTTTTCTTCTTTTCTTAGTTTTGTTCTTCCCTGTCTATAAAAGAAAGGGTTTTTTTCGACAATTCTACTCTCTCTAGTGTTCAGAGTTGTGCATGCACGAACCTGTTAAAAGGTTGCGTAACCCTACATTCTTTTTTCCTTCCTTGAAACATATTTTTATCTCAAGACTACTTGTTGAGTTTAAATTGTGATTTCCTCTCACAAACCCATACGTCTATGGATACTCCAAGTATGATGTCTTCTGATGGAAAAGATTTTAATATGATTGTTAAGCCATCAATCATGAAGGAAAAAGAGAAATCTCAATTGTCTCCTACCTTGAAAAGAAAAAGAAGGAATGTGAGGAAGCCAATAGCCGTTCCTTCAAATTCTCAGAAGTTTTCTGACGTTCTTGAAGTGATGAAGGAGATGCGAAAGGAGATTCAACAAATAAAGGCTTTTGTGTATAAGACTCATGAGATTCAGAAGGCTATGGTTCGACATCAGTCAAGAAGGTTTATTTATATCAACTCCTATCTTAGTGAACCTTATGTCCAATGGATCTTAACGACAAGGAGTTCGGGGACGATAAAGAATTCTTCAAAGGTCTTATTGCCTAGTGATAAGTGCATAATTCATATGATTTTAGTGTCCATTCCATACTTGTTTTAGCTATTATTCTTGCATATTTTCGTATTATTACTCTTGTTTTCTCTTGTTTGCCTCTATTAGGTGAATCATCCACAAAGGAGCTACAAAGTGCTGAAAATAGCTAGGAAGAGAAGTATTACAAGTATCCAAGTGTCCAAGTCCAAGAGAAGTGGAAGAAATGCGACGAAAATGAGTAAAACACACATAATCAAGATACGGGCCAAAGACTGATCTTAACTCATTCAAATTAAGGATTTCTCATCATCATCTTGAATAGAATTGAAAGATAAAAACAATGCAAAAATAATGAGGTCATTCCGAGTTAGGATGAAGAAGTTGTGTCCAAAACAGTTTTTATCAAATACCGAGGACAGTGAAGTCCGCGAACTGGGTTTGCGGACTTGGTTCGCAGACTTAATTCCGAAAATTCCTGCTGGATTTTGAAGTTTGCGGACTGGGTTCACGCACTTAGAAAATGGGAAACGTGTATTCATACTTTGGAAGACCTAAGGGCACGTTTGGAATCGTTATTTCGGGTCGGGTTCTTAAACCAAACTAAATACGTGAAGACCAAGCAATGTAAACCTATAAAAAGGTATTAGGTTATGTGAAATAAAAAATCATATCATTAGGTCACGAAATTATTAGGGTTTGAAGAAAAGAAACATCATACGGAGTTATTATCAATCGTAACGTTATCTCTTTACTTTTCTCATATGTATATCATGGATGTTTCTACATCCATGAGTAGCTAAACACCTATTGATTGAGGATGAATTCTAAGTTGTAAACAAGATTTGAGTTATTATATTAATCTACTTTGAAGTTCTTCATATGATTATCGATTGTTTATACTATTTGAATATTTTTATGATTGATTGATAGATTGTTTTGGTGGCCAACTAAATTGATTTGTTGATTCAATCTATTGCTAGTTTTGAGTTAGGAGATAAGTAATCGTCGAATAACTTGTACACAAGTAGAGAACACAAAACCTTACAAAGGAATTCTGTGGAGCGATCGTGTGTATAAACAACATTAAAAAAGTGGACCTTGATCTAAGAGTCTAACTAGTAGAATCAACCTATAAATTCACAAAAGATAAAGCATTCGATTGGATTATACCTTGAGTGATCTACTACTTGGTGGTTCGTTGAATAGAATCTGGTAGGCGAGAACTTCCGTATCCAGTGATATAAGGAATTTAGGGATAACGCTGGTCTAGCTGTTATTCTACGGTTGGTGATAATCTATGATTAACGACGAGTAGGCAACTATAATAACTCATTGACGGTTTATTAACAAAGAAGGATTCCTCGATCATATCTCTCTCTATTGATTACTATACAACTTTATTTGCTTTGATTATTTACTTTGTTCACAATCTAAAAACAAAACCCCCCTTTGTGACATTTTGACAAATAAAACTCACTGCTCTTCGTGGGAATGATCTTTACTTCCATTATATTACCAGTTAATTGTGTGTAAATAAGATTATTAATTTGATTGCACTCACGACACGCATCAAATTTTGGCGCCGCTGCCGGGGAGCAGTCGGTAGCTTTAGTTGTTATTTTTATTAGTTTTGATCTTGTTTTTAGAATTTCTTTTTAGCTTTTAATTTTGTTTTTTTAGATTTTTGTTTCAGGTACTTAATCTCTGGCACCAAAAGACTGGGAATACGAGAGGTGCGGAATACAAACCCGTAAAGGAACGGTATTACAAGCACGTCAGCAAACACAACTAGAACCCTCTACAGAAGAGATGGTTAATACAGACGACGAGATAGATCCTTCTCCACCTCCTCCATCTCAGAAGAGGAAGCTGTGAGAGTTGACATTTCCACGCTTAGATTCGTAACCATTGTGTATTACAATCACTAACCTAGTAGAGATGAAATCGAATGTTCTTCACCATCTACTAAAGTTCAAGGGACTTCCAAGTGAAGATCCGAATCGTCATCGTCGGAAATTTCAACAGAAGATGACGAGTCTTAGGAAAAGTACCGAAGACAGTGCTACAACATTGTTGCAAGCTTTTCAATTCTCTTTAGTAGATTCGGCGGAAGAATGGTTGTATTACCTTCCTCCAGGGAGTATTACAATATGGACGGAGATGAAAAAGATATTTTTAGAGAAGTATTTTCCTGCTTCTAAGGCAGCATCCGTTCGTAAAGAGATTAGTGGTATTCTTCAAATTACTGGGGGATCTCTTTATGAATATTGGGATAGGTACAAAAAGTTGGTGGCAAGTTTCCCTCACCACAACATATCTCCAACACTCATCATTCAATATTTCTACGAAGGATTACTTCCAGAGCAACGAAATTTGATTGATGCAGCTGCTGGTGGTTCACTTTCTGAAAAGACAATCTCACAGGAAACCAGTTTGATTAAGAGCATGACTTCGAATGCTCAACAATTTTATACCAGAAATGACTCAAATGTCAGGAGAGTGAGTGGGATTGGAGATTCAAATACAGAGCATCGATTGAGTAATATTGCAAAGGAAATTCGTCGTATAACCTATGTAGTTGCTCCACCATACGAAGACGAGGCCGAGGTAACTGTTATATTTCCTAATCAGAGGCAAAGGTATGATCCCTATTCGAATACTTATAATCCTGGTTGGAAAGACCACCCAAATTTTAGTTATGCAAACAAACAAGCTGCAGCTCCTAATCCATATGCGAGACAAAATGGATTTCAACAACAACCTCAGAATGAGGAATCCAAGTTTGACGCACTCATCTCCATAATCAAACAAGGTCATCTAGACACCAATCAATTCATACAGAAAGCCGAACAGAATCAGCTGAAAAATGATAACGCTATTAGAGATTTACAAACTCAGATGGGGAAAATGGCGATAGATATGAATCAAATGAAAGCACAAGATTCGACAAAGTTGCCATCACAACCTTTTGTCAACCCAAGAGAGCACGTTAATTCGGTAACTCTAAGAAGTGGAAGACAAACTGAAGAGCCACATAAACAAAAAGAGGTTAGTAACGACATCGAACAGGAAGTAGAATAGGAAACCGTCCCAAAGGAAAAGCCAATCTCAAACGGCCAATCTAAGGATACGGTTCACACTTTTACCATACCACCTCCTTTCCCTAGTCGTTTTTCCAAGTCTAAGAAGCAAGCTCAAGACAAGCAAATTATGGACATTTTTAGCAAGATACACATCAACATTCCATTTATTGAGGCCATCAGAACCGTACCCAGGTATGCCAAGGTTTTGAAGGATTTGTGTACAAGGAAGGATAGGTTGATTGCTTATGAGATCACTCAAGTAGGCGAAAGTGCTACAACTATGTTACTTAAGAATATGCCTACAAAGTGTGAAGATCCTGGTGGTTTCACGGTACCCGTTACTATTGGTAACCGATGATTTGAGCGTGCTTTGCTTGATTTGGGAGCTTCCATAAGTGTTATGTCAGCCGATGTTTATGATTCTTTGAATCTTGGACCTTTAAAAGAGGCAAATATTACTATTCAATTGGCTAACAAGTGCAATATATATCCTAAGGGAGTCATGGAGGACGTGTTAGTTCAAGTGAATTAGTTAATCTTTCCGGCTGATTTCTACATTGTGGATATGCACAATGGAGATAATTGTTCATCTACTTCGTTACTTCTTGGGAGATCGTTCATGAAGACTGCAAAGACGAAGATTGATGTTGATAGTGGTGCACTCACTATGGAATTTGATAAGGAGATCATCCGGTTCAATATTTTTGAAACTATGCGCTATCCTAGTGATGTTCACTCAGATTTCTCCATTGATGTTATTGGTTCGTTAGCACAACAAATGTTTGATTTGAATGTTGAAGATGAACTTGGAGTTGTGCTATGGAATAACATTGATTTGGACATTCACGGACATCCGAACCTGGACGTTTACTTAGCCAAAGAACTAGTGGATATGTGTGGTGCTTTAACAGCATTAAAAGAAGCTAAACCGGGTAATATTTCTTATATTTATTTACCCGTAACTAATGAGGTTCCATTACCTTCTATTTTGCATTAACCTAAACTAGAGTTGAAGCCGCTTCCAGACCACCTAAAGTACGCGTACTTGGGTGATAAATAAGAACTTCCGGTGATTATTGCAAAGAACCTCACCCAAATACAAGAAGAACGTCTACTTAGAGTTCTGAAAGAGCACAAAACGTCCATTGGTAGGACAACTGTTGATATTAAAGGCATTAGTCCATCCATGTGCATGCATATAATCCTAATGGAATATGATTTTAAGCCTGTACGTGATGCTCATCGTAGGCTTAACCCCCCAATGATGGAGGTCGTGAAGAAAGAGATCCTAAAATTACTAAGTGTGGGGGTCATTTACCCAATTTATGACATCAAATGGGTTAGACCAGTTCAAGTGGTACCTAAGAAAGCAGGCGTTACTGTTGTTAGAAATCAAGATGATGAACTTGTTCATACAAGAGTTCAAACTAGATGGAGAGTGTGCATAGACTACATAAAGCTTAATGCCGCAACCCGAAAGGATCACTTTCCTTTTCCTTTCATTGATCAGATGTTAGAAAGGTTAGCGGGACACTCACGTTATTGCCTTTTGGACGGTTATTCGAGGTACAATCAGATTGTTATTGCACCAGAGGATCAAGAGAAGACTACCTTCACTTGTCCTTTTGGTACGTTTGCCTATAGACGGATGTCGTTTGGTCTTTGCAATGCGCCTGCCACTTTCCAGAGATGTATGGTCAATATATTTTTTGACTATGTAGAACGCATAATTGAGGTATTTATGGATGATTTAGTGTTTATGGTGATTCATTTGATATTTGTTTACAAAATCTTGAACTTGTGCTTAAAATATGCATAGACACTAATCTTGTTTTAAATTGGGAGAAATGCCACTTTATGGTAAACCATGAAATAGTGCTCGGTCACATTGTGTCCTCTCGAGGGCTTGAAGTTGACAAAGCAAAGATAGACTTAATAAGAAACTCACAATATCCCACTTCGGTGAGGGAAATTTGTTATTTTCTTGGTCATGCAGGTTTTTATAGGAGGTTTATCAAGGATTTATCCAAAATCTCAATGCTGATATGCAGATTATTGCAAAAAGAGGTTATTTTTGACTTCAACAAGGAGTGCAAGGATGCTTTTGATAAATTGAAAGAATTGTTGACAACTACACCAATTATCAAGTCATCGGTTTGGAGTTTACCATTTGAATTAATGTGTGATGCAAGTGACTATGCAGTTGGAGACGTTTTGGGACAAAGAGTAGACAAGCTGTCTCATGTGATTTGTTATGCATCTAGGACCCTAAACGATGCACGAATCAACTATTTTACCACCGAAAAAGAATTTTTGGCTATAGTGCTTGCATTAGAAAAATTTAGATCCTATTTGGTGTGTGCAAAAGTGGTTGTATATTCTGATCATGCAGCACTTCGGTACCTATTAAAGAAGAAAGAAGCTAAGCCAAGACTTATAAGGTGGATTCTACTATTGCAAGAATTTGATTATGAAATAAAGGATAAAACAGGTGTTGAAAATACCGTTGGGGATCATCCTAGTAGACTTGTTGTTTCCGAAGAAGAACTCCCTTTACCAGATCGTTTTCCAGACGAACAACTTTTCTCAACCGAAGATTTGGTTACAAGACAAGTACCTAGTACAATGTCTAATTTTCAAAATCTTAAGCTTAAGAAAATAGCCAAGCAGTATGTGTGGGATGATCCCTACTTGTGGAAATACGGTTCTGATCAAATCATCCGCAGGTGCGTACCTAATTCTGAATTTCAATCAATTCTTACTTTTTGTCATACTTATGCATGTGGTGGTCACTTTGGTTCTAAACGTACCGCTTTCAAAGTACTTCAAAGTGGATTTTATTGGCCTACCCTATTGGAGGATGCATATATTTTTTGCAAATCTTGTGATAGATGTCAAAGAACGGGCAATCTAGGTGCTCGAAATCAAATGCCACTCACACCAATTCTTGCTGTTGAAGTATTTGATGTGTGGGGAATTGATTTTATGGGTCCTTTTGTCAATTCTAATGGAAAATTTTATATACTTCTTGCTGTGGATTATGTTTCTAAATGGGCAGAAGCTAAAGCCACCCCTACTAATGATTCTCAAGTTGTTTGTGAGTTTGTGAAGGGATATGTTTTCTTTAGACATGGTACACCAAGAGTGGTTATCTGTGATGGAGGTTCGCATTTTCAGAAATCCTTCCATGATCTACTCAAGAAGTACAACATAACACACAAGGTTGGTACGCCATACCACCCACAAATTAGTGGGCAAGCCGAAATCTCAAACCGTGAGATTAAATCCATTCTTTAGAAAATCGTGAACACTACACGGAAAGATTGGAATTATAGGCTTAATGATGCACTTTGGGCATATAGAACGGCTTACAAAACACCGATTGGCATGTATCCATATCGGTTGGTTTATGGCAAAGCTTGTCATCTTCCGGTGAACTTTAACACAAGGAATTTTGGGCGATAAAGATGTGCAACATGGATTATGACAATGCGGGGAAACAAAAGAAGTTACAACTCAATGAGGTAGAGGAGATACATAATGATGCTTACGAGAGTTCTCGTATATACAGGGAAAAGAAAAAACTTTTCCATGGCAAGATAATTTCTCGGAAGAGTTTTGTTGTGGGACAAAAAGTTCTTTTATTTACTTCTCGTCTTAGACTGATTCCTGGGTAGTTAAGGTCCATATGGATTGGACCGTTTGTTGTTACTAATGTTTGCTCTTATGGTGCAGTTGAAATTTTTAGTCTTAGAGATGCAACAAATTTGAAGGTGAATGGCCATAGATTGAAGCCATATTATGAAAGCATTGCTAAGGTGAATGGCCATACATGGAAGAAATTGAGCTTCATGATTTACTTCCTCTAGAGAAGTAGTTTGGAGAAAGCCAAGTCGGGCAGGGGACATTAAACTAAGCGCTAAATGGGAGGCAACCCATCGGTTTTGTATCTCTATCCTTTTTTGTTTTTGATTTTCTTAGTTTTTCATATCATATATTGCATTCCCATCTTAGATTTTACAAAGTCTTATATCTATAATGAAAGTTTTGACGAATTCTCTCCAGAAAATTCTGACTGCGCACTTGTCACGAAAATATCTCTCGAGACTTAATACGGAGTCCGATTTGAGTGGTTGACCCCAACATTAAAGAGGACAGACATACCTTTATATTTCAAAAATAAAATCTTAATTTGGAGTCTGTTAAGTTGGATCGATAGGCCTAGACATTTGAGTTTCGGTATTTTTCCAGAACTTTTTCAGATTGCATGTCTGTCATTTCGGAGGCCATAAAAGTCAGACCATTTATCGAAACACTGTAAAATTTTGAAACCTTCTATATAAGACGTAGGTGAACAACTTTCGTTTAGGATGTAGTTCCCTACCCATTGGTACAGTTTTCGAGTTTTTCAGGGATATTATGTCAGAAATCAGAATTTTCGGTTTTGAACATTGAGGACAATGTTGAGTTTAAGTATGGGGGAGCATTTAGTATCTACTATTTGCATATACACATAAATTAATAATACTCTTTGATTTCTTGCATTCTTGAGACTTCATATTTTGGAGTTACTTACGAGCTAATTAGGATGACACTCTAAACCTTTTAAGGTTGAAACAGTTCTTCAAGCTATAGATTAAGTTCCATTTATTTCAATCCTTAAATATATACGTTCATAATTGAATGCGAAACTAACCTATGGTAGTCATTTGAAAGAGTCATTCTCGCAATTAATTATCACTGAATCACTTTCTTTTTATTTTTGCAGTTATATGTTTCTCTAAAGTGATTTGGTGGGATCCTAATACTGTCGTGGATGTTGTAGCAAGGTAATCATTGGTTGAGTTTATATAAAATCCCCATAAGACAATTGTCTTACGCTCATAAAGAGTGAGCTAAAAAAAATAGAAAAAGAAAAGAAAAGAAAATTATATATAAATAAGGCTCCTCTTCATTTATCGACACTAATATATGATAGGTCCGGAATCGCGGATAATCATAGTCAATGAAAACAAAAACCATATCAACATTATATAGCAAGTCAAAAAGACTATTGATGAGGTTCTTGACACTTTGACAGTAGGTGTGAAACGTTGTCCCTGTCTCCGTCGCCTAAGCAAGCATGGAGTATAGAATCTAAGGCAACTATCACATACTTGCTGAAAAGGAACACGCTCTTAGAGTATCTAATCACGTGGTCAGTTAAATGGGTGCTTCTCTCAACTAGTACGCTATAAATATATATATCCTTTGACGACATTCATACAAGTATTGTGGGTAACATCTTTCACTTAAGTCAACATTTGCACACTTCACTTTTCCATTTCCATTTTCTTATCTATCCATGTGATTTCAGTATGCGAGTGTTGTGACAAACGTTGCAACAAGTACGATGACTATTTTAGTAGAGTTTTGGAATCAGGTTGAATGTCACACGTAAGTAATTTCTTTTGTGCGATGATTGGAATGTATGTGGGATGTTTGCAGCTAAAGAACATATGCAAGCTGATTATTTGGCTTTTTGCTTTGGGTCTATCCTTAAGGGTTCTTCCAAGGCGATAAATTGGAGTAGGTTTTGTGGGTATACCTCTTGTAAGCCCTCACGAGACTATAACTCGTCCACTAGGGACACCTAGGGGTTTAAAGGCTTGTTATTCATGCTAAGAGTAACTGTATCCTCATGACATCGAGTTGTTGTATTTATTATTAGTTTTATTTAGTTTGCTCGAGGACTATAAAAATCTAAGTGTGGGGGAATTTGATAAGTGCATAATTCATATGATTTTAGTGTCAATTCCATACTTGTTTTAGCTATTATTCTTGCATCTTTTCGTATTATTACTCTTGTTTTCTCTTGTTTGCCTCTATTAGGTGAATCATCCACAAAAGAGCTACAAATTTCTGAAAAGAGCTAGGAAGAGAATTATTCCAAGTATCCAAGTGTCCAAGTCCAAGAGAAGTGGAAGAAATGCGAAGAAAATGAGCAAAACACACATAATCAAGAGATGGGACAAATACTGATCTTAACTCATTCAAATTAAGTATTTCTCATCATCATCTTGAAGATAATTTAAATATAAAAAGAATGCAAAAATAATGAGGTCATTCCGAGTTCGGATGCAGAAGTTGTGGCCAAAACAATTTTTATCAAATACCGAGGACAGTGAAGTCCGCGAACTGGGTTTGCAGACTGGGTTCACAGACTTAATTCCCACAATTTCTGCTGGATTTTGAAGTTTGCGGACTGGGTTCGTGCACTTAGCAAATGGGAAACGTGTATTCACACTTTGGAAGACCTAAGGGCACGTTTTGATTCGTTATTTCTTTATTTCGGGTCGGGTTCTTAAACCAAAGTAAATACGTGAAGACCAAGCAATGTAAACCTATAAAAAGGTATTAGGTTATGTGAAATAAAAAATCATAGGTCACGAAATTATTAGGGTCTGAAGAAAAGAAACATCATACGGAGTTATTATCAATCGTAACGTTATCTCTTTACTTTTCTCATATGTATATCATGGATGTTTCTACATCCATGAGTAGCTAAACACATATTGATTGAGGATGAATTCTAAGTTGTAAACAAGATTTGAGTTATTATATTAATCTACTTTGAAGTTCTTCATATGATTATCATTTGTTTATACTATTTGAATATTTTTATGATTGATTGATAGATTGTTTTGGTGGCCAACTAAATTGATTTGTTGATTCAATCTATTGCTAGTTTTGAGTTAGGAGATAAGTAACCGTCGAATAACTTGTACACAAGTAGAGAACACAAAACCTTACAAAGGAATTCTGTGGAGCGATTGTGTGTCTAAACAACACTAAAAAGTGGACCTTGATCTAAGAGTCTAACTAATAGAATCAACCTATAAATTCACAAAAGACAAAGCATTCGATTGGATTACACCTTGATTGATCTACTACTTGGTGGTTCGTTGAATAGAATCTGGTAGGCGAGAACTTCCGTATCCAGTGATATAAGGAATTTAGGGGATATCACAGATCTAGCTGTTATTCTACGGTTGGTGATAATCTATGATTAACGACGAGTAGGAAACTATAATAACTCATTGACGGTTTATTAACGAAGAAGGATTCCTCGATCATATCTCTCTCTATTGATTACTCTACAACTTTATTTGCTTTGATCATTTAATTTGTTCACAATCTAAAAAAAAAAACCTTTGTGACACTTTGAAAACTAAAACTCACTGCTCTTCGTGGGAACGATCCTTACTTCCATTGTATTACCAGTTAATTGTGTGGAAATAAGACTATTAATTTGATTTCACTCACGACACGCATAACCTAGTAAATCTTCTATTTTCTTGTTTTATTTAGAAGAATAACTAGAGTTTGGAATAGCCATTATTGTGATTACACATAGATATGTCCAACGCTTTCATCTTCATGTTTTTAGGTTTATTTGTTTAAATTCTAAAAGTGTTTGGAAGATGATTTTTGAAGTATTAATCGTTATGGTTTTATATATTGCAATTTGTTATGGGATATGTGTGTTTGCATCCGTGAACTATGATTGTCCCATACCTTGTCAAAAGTTAAGTCTTTCATATGTCGATATGCATGCATTGATAAAAGAATGAATGGGCTTTTGACAGATATAAAAGTTAAGCCTATTATGTCAATTATTGATAAAAGATAGGTTAAAATCTTTTGTTTGCAAGGATTATGTCTATTGTATATCGTTATGCGAATAGTGATGGAAAATAGAATGAATCCTTGCGTATTCCGCAGTATTGATCTTCCCTGATCCATAATATTTTATGTATTACTGTGAGGCTCCGCAAGTTTTCTTATGTTTAGCACTATCGACTGAGTTGATTATCTTTTTGTGATTAACTTAGTTATTGCTCCGTAAGTTCTCTTATGTCGAGCATGATCAATTAAATTCATCACTTTTGTGGTTAATTTGGTTGTATATTTCCGATTAGATTAATTATAGGTTCTCTTGTGATTAATCTAATTGAGTATTGTTGGATTCAAATTCATATTCGTATGTGATTTGTTATGTCCAAAGAAATCCTTCTTTTCTTTAGAAATTAAGGTCGCTCTTGTTGTTCTTTCGGGAATGACATTTTATGGGGGAGAGTTCTTAATTGAACTTGTGCTTAATTACCAAATCTTTGTGGGGAGTGCGGTTGTGGAATATTATAGGGGTTATCTTGTATCTTTATAAACTCCTTGATGAATGCATTTAGCTTCGGCTTTATGATTGCATCTAAACAAGTTTATATATGCTTTCTTATAGTCATTAAATGTCTCTTTTGGAAATTTCATTAGGATCATGTTTTCGTACCTTTGCCAATTTTATTGATAAAAAGGGGGAGAATTAATATGTAGTTCACACTACAAATATGGTTTTCGGATCATTATGTAAGGGGGAGTGGTTTCCATGTGAGATGAAGTATTGACTAAGGGTGAGTGATACATATCACCATAGTATTATTGTCAAAGTTGTGATACAATTGAACTTTGATGTTGCATAATGATACTATGACACTGTATAACAATGATTGAGAATTATGTTTTCTAATCGTTATATCTACGGATTTTCAACAACGATGATGCTGAACTTACAACCTTTGGGATCATTGGAGTACTTGGAAGTGACGAATATTTCGAGTAATGTTGAAGATTAGGCATGTGAAATAGGAGCTACAAAAGTTTATTTATTTATTTTTGTATTCCATATGTATTGATAGTTTTGTCACTAAAACTGACAAATGGGGAGATTGTTAGAGCATTGCTCGGTCAAACTCGCATGCGTTTCTATCTCAAGCATGTTTGTCAATGTTAGTGATCAAACCTACAAGTCTTGATTTCTAGTCTACTATAGCTAAGTATCGGACTAGGATATAAAGTATAGTTGAGCTCAAGAACTCCATGGCGATCATCATACAAGACGAAGAACTACTCAAGGAACTGGTGAAACTTCATCGATTAAAAGGTATGTGGAGAGTTGAACTTATCTATCACTCAAAAGTCTATCTACTATATCTCCTATCTTGAGACAAAAGTCGTTTTGCTATAATAGACTTTGATTATACACATTTGCTATTTCGAGCCGAGTTTATCTCGCCTATCTATTTCTCGAAATATGTGTTGGTAAATTTCTCTTCGGCCAAGTTCATCTTTACCTAGTGACGAAAGTCATGTTATGTTTCAATCACTTTGAAAATGGCTTTGACGAAAAATTATTTTATGAATAACAACTATATAACGTCCTCTAAGAATGTTTCAATGATTGAAATGAGAGTTTAGATTACATAACCAATGTTGGATATAAACATTGTTGTGGAAACACATATATGTATAAATCCTTATTCCTTGAACCGAAGTTTGCGAACTTTGTTGATCAAGAGAACCGAAACAAGAGCCGTGAACTCAGTCCGCGAACCCAGTCCGCGAACTGGCGGAAGTTCTCGACCCGAGAAAATCTGCTGGAGTTTGAGAACTCCTTCCGCGAACTTGAGTTGGTTATATCTAAAAAAGATTTTCTTTGTGAACTTATATTTATATAAACTAAGGAATGCAAATTGCAAACCATGGATATAAAGTTCATGAATCGATTCAAGTGAATCAAATCGTTTTTGCTTCGATTATGTCTTGTGCAGTCACATAATATTTCCTTGCAATTGAACAACTCTCTAACTAGTTCATTTGAGTCATTTTAACTAGTTATGGTGAAGAAGAATATGGTTGATATGAAAGTGCTCATATGGCTAACCATTTGGTTAACTACTGTTGAACCAACAAATGTACATGTTTGGGTACGGTTACACAAATCTAAAATCGTGCATTTCAAGTGTGTGTAACAAGCTAAGTTTTCGATCTAACGATTGAAAGATATTAGCTTGAATATAATCAGGTTTTCATCTAACGGTGAATATTGAATGCTTTGTTACCAAGCTAACATTGATTGCAAACCCTGATTTGAAAGACTATATAAGGGAGAACTATAGCAACTGGGAAACCTAATCCCCACACCTTATGTGTGATACTAGTTGTATTAGCTAGAGTCAATTATCCTTTAACCTTAGGTTTCTTCTTGTAAACCAAGTTAACGACTTAAAGACTTCATTGGGATTGTGAATCCAGACCGATACTAATTTCTCGTAGTTGTGTGATCTGATCTTGCATATTATATCGTTTTGAGTACAATCGTAATGATTTGACTGAGATTAATATCTCCGATAGGCAAGATATAAAATTAGTCACAAACATCTTCGTCTCATCGTTTGTAATCCCACAATATCTTCTTTCGCCGCGTCGATTAAGATTATTGTGAGGTGATTGATAATACTAGGTTGTTCTTCGGGAATATAAGTCCGGGTTATCAATTGGTTCATGTTCACCTTGATTTATCAAAAGACGTAACAAAAACTCTTGGGTATTTATGTGGGAGACATATTTATTCAATCTTATAGACTTTTCTGTGTGAGACATATTTGTTTATCAAGTCTTCGACTTTGGGTCGTAGCAACTCTTAGTTGTGGGTGAGATCAGCTAAGGGAATCAAGTGCGTAGTATCCTGCCGGGATCAGAGACGTAGGAGCATAACTGTACCTTGGATCAGTGTGAGATTGATTGGGGTTCAACTACAGTTAATACCAAAGTTAGTTTGTATTAGGCTGGTGTCTGTAACGGCTTAATACAATGTGTGTCCAATCTGAACTAGGTCCCGGGGTTTTTCTGCACTTGCGGTTTCCTCGTTAACAAAATTCTGGTGTCTGTGTTATTTCTTTTCCGCATTATATTTTGTTATATAATTGAAATATCACAGGTTGTGCGTTTGAATCAATCAATTAGAATATCCAACCTTTGCTTGTTGATTTACATAGATTGATACTTGAACATTGGTCTTTGGTACCGTTCAAGTGATTTCTCTTGTATTCAATTAGACTCGCAGATTTCTATTTGCTTGAGTAATAATTGAATCGAGAAAGAGAGATATAACTTCCTGATATACTTTACTGAGATTGAGTCTAGTTGATTCTCTTGAAAGTATATTGGAGTTAGTCCATACATATTGCTAATCGAAATATTGGGTGTGGTTGTTGTACCCTCGCTTTTTTCACGTCTGTTTCCAGTTAAGGAGGCCGCTCCCAAACCCCAATCCTTCCTGGGAAACGCAAGATGTAACTGGGGACTCCTAACCATCGCTCGCTTGAAGGATGTCGAGTTTGACAACACACTGATTGATATAGCATCTTATTTCAATATTGTCACTGTCAAGACCCTGAAAGCTGTAAAGATTTCAAAGCAGGAAGCTGTTCACTGCTCAACCATAATTAAAAATTTTGAAGGAGAGTCTAGAGACGCTTACGGGTACATCGACCTCAAAATCAAGGTGGGAGACGCTCTAACACGCGGTAGGTTTCATATTGTGAAAGACTACCCGGATTATGATATGATTCTGGGGTACTCGTGGGTGCATAACAACAAAGCAAGGCTAGGAGTGTGTCCTTTGCCAGTGCCAATACCTGAAAGGATTTCCAACAAGCCGTCTAACCCAGAAGATAATTTGTTGTTGTATCAACAACTTGCCAACGTGATGCAATTACCTGGAGAGAGCCCATCAACATACATTCGAAGATTTCGAACCCAAGTAAGTCTTATTGAACAACCCTTTTTGCAACCAGTCACTCCTCCTTCCGCTAAAGCTCGGGGACTCGCTCCGATCAACAACCCAGACACCACTAGGAGATGTGAACGGGAGGTTGGTCCTTTCAAATGCTTTGTCAAAAATTTAGAAGTTGTCTCAGTCAAAGATAACGAGTTCAAGAATCAAGTAGTTGTACAACGTCCAAACCCATTTCAAGTTGGAGATACGGTAGTGAAGGTGACCGCGTTTCAAGTTGGAAATGTGACAGTGAAGGTAACCGCTCAGCCTGATTCGCCTATATAAATGAAAGACGAGCCATACCTGGTGGCAGATGTTATCTTAGACGGTTACTGCAAGATCATCAATTCCGACAAACTGGAAGGCGTGACGATTCACTCATGATGGCTCAAGCCCTTCAATACCTAAAACGTTGTGCTACCTTTTCCTCCAACGTTCTCTTTAGTATTTCCTCCAGCGATTTCCCCTTTTATGCGATATTTGTAATTCCTCCAAAATGATTGCACTACTTGCATTCATAATTAGGGCTTCAATTTGTCAGTTAATCAAAGTATTATTTCCTTTTAGAAATCTCTCTACTCCTGAATCATGACACAAAGTCTTGAGCAAGCTTAAACCCTCATCATTACATCAAATCAGAAATACAAAACCCTAAAAATAAACATCTCATATCTTTCGAGATACATTGAAGGAATACAAAGAAAAGGGGCAAATGAATCGTATAATTATTAGGGCAAGCGTACTCTGAAGATCAGTCTACTCCAACAGTAAAGCGGCCTCTCGGTCATCACATGATTAGGCGGATTGCAACACGAGGGCAGACGGGTTTGTGTTCAATCTCTGATTTCCATTTGCATCCTCTTCGTTGTTTTTAGGGTTACATGCAATCATCATGAAGACAGTGCACGGTCACATAAGAACGCATCATCACTTATGAATGTCGTGTTCCCTTTGGCTGTACGACTCGATGGAATGAAGAGATTCTATTGCAACTCTACTGGGAAGCACTACAACTAGGGTTCCCAGATATCATGAATAAAAAAAACAAACAAAAATCATTCAATGAAAACCAGGCTCAGCCACAAAACTACTGAGTATAAGAAGAAAATGTCTACAAGCTATGGAAAGTGTTCAACTATGAAGGAAATCAACAAAGGAAAGTCTAGTCATTAGAGGGATCAGTAGTGTCATCATTGGAGCTATCATTGGAGCTATCATTGGAAGCTGCTTCAACACATTCATCACAAGCCGCTACTGCATCCTCTCTGGAAGCCGCATCGACTTCCCTTCCTGATGCCGTTTCAACGCCTTTCTCAACATCTTCTTCAATATTCCCTACAGGAAACGCGCCGACATCTTTCTTGGAAGCTGTTTCACCATCTTCTCCAGATGCCTCTACCATGATCTCCTCAGCAGACACTTCAGTGTTCCCTCCCACGGTTGCTTCAGTACTAGAGCTGGAAAACAAGCCCAAAACCCGCGGGTTCACCCGGCCCGGCCCGTAAAAACCCTAACCCGGCTCGGCTGGTTTCTAAACAAGCCGGGTTAGGTTTGGTAAATTGCAGGCCCGTGCACAAACGGGTTAACCCGGCCCGTCCCGCCAAAACCGCGGGTTCAGAATCAACCCGCCCTGGGTAACTAGCTCTACACGTGGCGTCGCCCCTCCATACGTGTTCTAACTTCTCTACGCGTGGTATAAGAAAAAGAAAAACCTAGATAATTCCCTTTCGTTCGTTTCTCTAATTCTCTGAGAAGTGAACTCTGAAGAACTGTGAGTCTCTAATTCTCAGAGTCTGAAGAACTCTGTCACTTCTCAATGTTCTCATCTTCTTCTTCTTAGCAACCTAAATCAATCGTGATTCGTGAGTCCGTGACTCTTGAGATTAAACATAAATCAATCGGATTCAGTTCATGTTAGCCTACAAGCGGAATTTGTTCTTTTGATTTGTGGATAACAAAAGAATCTCAATCATCAAAACTCAAAAGGTATTATTACTTTAATTTGCAGTCTATTTTCTTTTTGGATTGTTAATATAAAAACTTTTCTGATTTTGTGGTCTTATTAATCTAACTATTTGCAGTCAGTCTACCTTTGTGGTCTTATTAATCTGATTTTGAGTTTTTGACTATATGTATATCAGTATATGATTCTAGTTCTCAGTGATTTCGATTTTTGAATGTGTGAGGGTTTATGTTAGTATAGATTCTATAGAATCATAGATGGATCTTATTGAAATATTGAATACTGATTAAGTACTGTTGTTGAACTTTTTTTTTTAATGATTTTCTATGAATTGTGTGTGTTGGATTTGATTGATCATTATTTTTTCCCTAATTCTAGAAGGATACTTATTTGAATAGGTTCAATTATACACTACAGAAGAGCATTGTTTGATTGAAATGGAAGTAAAACCCATATGGGAATTTTGATAATTGGGTCCAGGGGGTTTCTAGGATCCCGCAGGGAAATTGGGTTTTGGCTTTATGTGTCTATGTTTGATTAGCTTAAGGAGAAGCTGACAAAGTTTCAGGGAGAATTCACCTGATTGAGAATCTAAGGATATGGGTAGTGACTACTAGTTAGGTTATGCTTAATGACTTGTATTTTGTACAAATTATCTGTACTTGGCTAAATCATCTCACTTCTTAGTTCACTTTTGAGATAGGTTTCTTTATTCATCTATCGGAGTACTCTTGTTGTTTGATTGTTTAGAACTCTGACCTATTCTTTGTGGCTCCATTATTCTAGGATGTCAAGTGTACAAGAACAGTATAACGATGTTATGAGTAGTGAGGATGACGATGTTGAAATGGTAGATTCTGAGAATGTCTCTGCAACTGTTGGTTGTGCACCTACAGCTATTTCAATTGGAAAGAAAGGAAACAATTCAAAAAATCTCGACTTAGATCTGATGTTTGGGACTTTTTTGACCGCGTTAAAGAGAAAGATGGAACAGAAGGGAGTGTGTAAGGCTTGTAAATTTGGATATAAATATGAAAGCAGCAAAGCGGAACCTCATCTATGAGAAGGCATGTGTGTCCTCAGCGTCAGTCTAAGGACATAGGGCAGATGATGTTATCTGCAAAGAACGGCCAGCTGTCTACCCGCGTACGCAAATTTGATCAAATGAAGTTCCGGGATCTTCTTTCAACATTACTCATTGCAAGAAACGTCCCATTTTCGTTGGTGGAATGGAAAATTTAGGGATATATGTGCTTATCTAAATGAGGATGCTAAACCAATATCAAGGAATACTGGGAAAGCTGATGTTATCAAAAGACATAAAACACGAAAAGAAGGTATTAAACATGTTGAAACTTGCTCCAGGTATGTTGTCCAGAATTTCAAATTTCGGTGACATGTTTTGTTTCTTACTTTTGTATGTATGAGTGATTGATTATCATAATATTTGCTGATGTATTTGACTTATCCTTGCAGGTAGGATGTGTCTAACATCTGACATGTGGACTTCTGTTACGACTACAGGGTATATAAGCTTAACTGTGCACTATCTTGATCAAAATTGGGAGTTAAAGAAGTATCTTCTGAATTTTTGTGAACTTCCACCACCTCATACAGGTTAAGCACTTAATTCATGACATCTTTTATTTATCATGTGATATTTATATATTGCTTATTTGCTTTAGTCTTGAGATTTTCCACCACCTCATACAAGTGAATTACTTAATTGGGAGTTTTAACTTTTACCCATTCCACTCTTTGATAGGTGAAAATCTTTCTGCCATGCTATTTGCGATGATAGAAGATTGGGGAATTGAAGATAAAGTATCCAACATCACCTTGGATAACGCTGCAAATAACGGAGCTTGTGCTAGAATTATGCAAAGCAGACTTGTTGCGAAGAAGATCTTGTTTAACAAGGGAAAATACTTTCATGTGCGTTGTTGTGCTCACATCTTAGCTCTTATCGTAAAAGATGGACTTGTGAAGATTGATCCAGCTGTGCTTAAGATAAGAAAGTCTGTGAAGTCCCTTAAAAAGTCTCAAGTAAGAAAACAAAAATTCTTGGACATTGTTGATGCTTTAGGAATGTCTGGAACAAGAAGGGGTATTCGTCAAGACGTGAGCACAAGGTGGGTTTCTACTATTATTTTGTTATACTTATACAGTTAGAGATTGTATTAATGTTTATAGTATACTCACTTGGTGTTGTTTTATACAGGTGGAATTCAACTTATCTCATGTTGGACAGCTGTCTTGTTTATAGAGTTGTTTTTGCTCATTTAAAGGAGGTGGATCCAGACTATGAAGACTGTCCAACTGATGAAGAATGGGAGAAAATTGAAGTTGTCACAAAGTTTCTCAAGACATTTTATGATCTCACGACTTTATTTTCTGGTAGTAAGTATCCTACTTCCAATCTTTATTTTGAAGGAGTTTGTCGAGTTCAGGTGTTACTCAAAAAAGAAAGTACAAATGATATTGATTACATTAGGGAGATGGTAAAAGAGATGCAAGAAAAATTTAACAGTTATTGGACGAACTTGAGTCCTATATTGGCTATTGCACTTGTGTTAGATCCTAGATATAAACTTCATTATCTGAACTTTGCTTACTCCAAGTTGTATCCTGATGTAAGAGTACTAGAAAGAAAAGTTAATGATGTGCGTGATGAAATGAAAAAACTTTATAATGAGTATTGCATCTTTTCAAGAGCTTCTGGAATTGGAACTCAGAATTTGGGTACTCAAACCGATGGGAATTCTGCCCATCAAGGAAGTGAGTGGTACGAGGTAATTTTGAAGCTTATTTATTACGTACATGTGGTCTTGTATTATTTTGTGTTTTATCTGTGTGTGTTTGTGAAGTTCTTGTACTTTATGTTCTCATAGAAGATAACTAGTACTTTGCTCTCATTTCTAACTTCTTTCTTGTTTTATGCAGGAATACGCTGCAGCACAGGAAAATGGTGGTGGTGATCTGCAATCTGACTTGTCAGAGTTAGATCTATATCTTAGTGAGAAACATCCTTGTCAACGGAATCCATCATTCGACATCCTAATGTATTGGAAAGGCCAGGAGCAACGATTTCCAGTTCTTTCAAGAATGGCTGGGGACATCTTGTCAATTCCTATTTCAACCGTCGCTTCAGAATCTGCATTTAGTATTGGCGGAAGGGTAATTGATCGATTTCGGAGTTCCTTATTACCTGAAAATGCTGAGGCGGTGATAACAACTCGTGATTGGGACCTTGGAGTTGGTAAGTGCCTATATTGCATTTAGTTGAATATCTAAATTTCATATTTAACTTCGATGGTTTTTATCCATGTAGGAAAAGAAGATTTGGATGAGGAAAATGGGCTTATTGGAGAAGATGTATTAGGATTTGAACTTGGTGTATTGGAGGATGAGGCATTGGAGGATGGCGAAGTAAGTTCTTATGCGTCTAATTAGTATGCGTAGTTGCATACTTCTTCAATATAAAGCGGGGTAAATATGCAAATTCTGACTTGTTTCTTTTCTTTTGTTTGATTTATTTTTGCTTGGAATTACAGATTCATAATAATGATTAGTTGGAGCAACTCAAAGATAGACATGGAAAATGAGAATGTTTTTTGGACAAATTGTTTTTTGGACAGACAGTTATCACTTATCACAGATTCACAGTGTCTCCAAATTTTGTATAGAAAAGAGATTGGAGATGTTTTTTTGGACAGTTATCAGTTTTTGGTTTAACCACAATATATATTTTGTGCAGGATCTATGGTATGGTAAAATGGTATTACTAGTTACTACGGTATCGATTCTCAAAGGGTATTTTTCTTTGTTGAACTGTGTAATTGTAACTGTGACTGACTGACTGTGTAACTGGTATAATGGTATTAGTATTACTATTAAACAGTTGTTACTTGTTAAGATTTTCAATTTTATCATTTTGTTTCACTAGATTTTTAAATTTTGATAGTGTCACTAGTGAATCTGTTGTTGATTGAAAATTTGAAATGAATCTAAATATGAAATGAGTTATGTGAATGTTATGTTAGGTTGCAGCAGTCTTGCCCAGAAAACAGTGAATACTCTGTCGGACAATTCAGATCTGACATACGGGCGGGCTAACCCGTGAGCCCGCAAGTTCAGCCCGTTACGGGTACGGGTTGAAGAAATGCTAACCCGCGAAGAATTTCCACCCGCGGGTTTCGACCCGTATTAACCCGAACCCGTAGAACCCGTAACGGGCCAGCCCCGGCCCGCCCGGTTGCCAGCTCTATTCAGTACCCTCCACGAAATCTACTTCGACCTCTTCAGGAACTGCCCCAACAGCCTTCTGAGGATGCTCCGGTTCGTCCACGTCAGAATCGAGAATTATGATTCAGGTTACAGATAGGGTAATCATACTTGTTTTCACTGGGAGACCGCTCATACTCGATCCTTCGCCGCTTTAGATGAGATGCAAACCTTTCAGCTCTCGCGCTCGTCGGCTGAGATGCTTCGTCGTGTCTCCGTTTCTCCTCCATGCTGACTGAAGCCAAAAAGGCCTGAGTACGCTCTCGAACGATGCGTAGGTGCAGAAGAGACATACCCTGTATGGCACAACCAGCTTCGTGAAACGGGAAATCTATTTTGGCCATCACCTCCTCGAACGTATTAGCCTTGGGTTTGTCGACTTCAAAACTCTTTTCTGGAGAATTAAAAGAGTAATCATCACCAGCAGTTCCCATTATATACTGCAAAAATGGAGTTATGATCATATCAACAGCTGGTATATATATATATGAAAAATAATATTATCATCATCAATTAAAAATCGAACCGCAAAATGAACATGGAGCAATACCTGGAACGAAGAAGAGAAGCAATTCCGCGATGGGAGAAAGGCTTCAGCGTCTTCTTTATATTCCACAAATCAGCAAGATCCCGGGAAGAAAAGGAGTCTCTACTTGCCGTGTATAAAGGCTCCAGATGTGGGATAACAATCAAGTAGATACTTATCTATATGAAGACAACTGACGTGCGCTGAAAAGAAATGTATCTTACTCAAGAACCGAGCCAGCCTCTATCCTGGTAATGTACGCCGAACTTTTCTTGTGAATTTCTCCATCTGTCACCATCTAGTGCTTACCCCGCAATAGCATCGATATTATGTGCTAAGCAGGGGACTTAATGTTGATGGTAGTTTTTAGTTTAGGGCAAAATTGTAAAACTATCCTGCAAAGGAACATGAGCCATTTGAAAGTGATGAGCGCACAAACCTTTTCACTTACATATGTATTGAGCAATTCAACATATTTATGAAATTTATCCAGGATGGTGCGTGAAACAACAATCCCAGATATTATGTAAATTTTAACCTATCGCATTATTCGCTAATGCATGGCCTGCCTAGTATTTTCCTATGCTATGTTCCCAGCCGAACTCTCAATATTGGAATGACATGACGATTAACGTTCTCTCACAACGGAGTAGCATAAATCTCCCGAAGTGTCAGTATTGAGACCTGCATGAAAACACTCATATAGGCTACACCACCCTCTGACAAAGAGATCAGCGTGTTAACACACCTTTTGATTGAAAGTTAGCGCGATCGAACGCGTTTAAATTCCTTAAGGAAAATCTAGACTGTTCATATCAGTCTCAAAAATGATCATAGCCACACGATTTGGCCGCACGATTTTGCAAGCATAGACTACTCCTAGAAGAACTAGGCAATCACTGTATTGACCACCGGCGGGCCCACTAGTGCACTAGTCGATAGAGTCCTATTTTGTTCATTCACAAGCGCTTCAAATTATTAACCCAAACATGGGTGTTCGCGCTACTTGAAAATAGCTCAAACGAGCTGAGACCGGCAAAAATGGTCTCAAAACGCATCGCATCCGTCCAACTTAGATGGCCTAGTTGGACGGCTTAGATCGCATCTTGAACGATCAAAGAAGAGCTGACATGTCCATTGGCGGACCAACATCACCCTTGGTCGATCGACTTTCCTGCAGCAAGTCTATAGGGCGTTAAATCAAACTAGACGAACACGCTATTTCAAAAACCCTAATTTTGGTTTGCGGCAGTATGCTACTATCGCAAATTGATCACGACCATCCATCTTCGCCAGCCGAATCAAGTGGCTTAGATACAATTTTAGATGGCCTAGGAGATGTCAGCATGCTCACCAGAAACCCACCTTTGCACATGGTCGATCGACCTGGTCGAACTAGCACTCAGTGCCTCAAATCGCTTTCCCAAAAGAGGGTTGGCCGCGTGGCCCTTAAAACCCTAAAAACTAGGCTGAACATGCTATTTCAAAAACCCTAATTTTGGTCTGAGGCAGTATGCTACTATCGCAAATTGATCAAGACCATCCATCTTCGCCAGCCGAATCAAGTGGCTTAGATATAATTTTAGATGGCCTGGGAGATGTCAGCATGCTCACCGGCAACCCACCTTTGCACACGGTCGATCGACCTGGTCGAACTAGCACTCAGTGCCTCGAATCGCTTTCCCCAAAGAGGGTTGGCCGCGTGGCCCCTAAAACCCTAAAATTGCGTCAACGACAATATATAACTGCCGCAAATCATCTCGTCCATCCAACTTTGCTAGCCTAGTTGGATGGTGTAGATTTATTTTCAGAAAACCAACAAGGTAGCATTGTGATCACCGGCCACCCCCTTTCACAGGGAACGATCGAACAAGCAATAGCTTGTCCCTAGATCTACTAAACGATCAATCAAAAGTGGTCGGTCATGCTACCTTTTTAAGACGCTCAATCCGCGAATGGTTCAATCGAGCTCTAAAACAATGATGCTTCTTGCATATCGATTATTTTCAGCTGCATAATTAAAAGCGATGCTTCATACACATCGATTATAAGCGATGTTTTATAAATATTGATTTCACAAATAATTTATTATTCGACCTAAAAGCCATGTGTGCTGCTTTCAGCGATGAGTCTCACGACTCGACCCACTTACTCTAGACATCAAACATGTCACAAACTGGGGGATGCTCACTGGGGTATTGGTCTGGCGGTTTACAGCGTGCGGCGTGCAACGCGCCCATTACGAGAACGTGTCAGAGAAGAACCAACAGTTAACAATAATGAGATAGTGGGTGAAGGCGTGACCAGTTTCACCTCATAGTGGAATCGTGGTGATCACCACTCTTTACACAACTCCACTTCTCCATTTCCTAATCACCTCCACTTCCTACGGAATCAGGGTGTGTTCGAACATGACTTGTATAAATAGGTTTTTCAACCTATTCAAACACAGAACATAAGTGTTATCAACAAAAGTAGCAAGAAACCATTTTCTGATACAAGTCATAAAATAGCCACACCTTCATAATTCAACATTCTGATCTCAAACACCTCTTTGCTTCCCTACCTATGATCAACCCTTCTCCTTCGCCTTGTGTCCGAATTGAATTTGGAACGGCCATTTCTTGGTTTAGGCCAGAGTCTTACAGATTGATCTCTCGAATCTAAAGTACTCCCGTGCAGTGTATTTGTTTAAGGTTTGAATTAGTTTCTCATCAACACACCCAAATTTACCAAAAACAGCAGAATCAGTTTTTACCCCAAAACAACTGGCGACCACAGTGGGAGATTAATCTCTCGGTTGCAATATCAATTTTCAAATTCATTTCAATTTTCTCGAATTCAAGATGGTGGATCTTAGGTCTGGATCAGCGACAAATCCCGATGTTACTGGCGCTGACAATTCCCCTGGTGTCCACATTCCTGCTCGATCGAACTCGCAAGGTTGCTATCTCAAGCTTGTTTGTCAAGTTTAGTTGCCAAAACTATAAGTCTTGATTTCTAGTCTATTTATAGCTAAGTCTCGGACTAGGATATAAAGTGTAGTTGAGCTCTAGACTCCACTGTGTTCATCATGCAAAGAAGAAGAACTACTCAAAGAACTGGTGTAACTTCATCGACTAAAAGGTATGTGGAGACTTGAACTTATCCATCACTCAAAAGTCTATCTACTCTATCTCATATCTTGAAACAAAAGTATTTTTTCTATATAGACTTCAATTGTACACATTTATTGATATTTCCTCTACTTATCCCCCTGGGGATAAGTTCTTGCAGAAGAACACCTTGATGTCGTTGTTGCTGGTGACATTTCAACTCCTTCCTGAAATGGGTGATCGACGTCGCTATGATTCCCTCGGACTCTGGTGTCGATATTGACATTCTCATCATTTCGATTTTCCTGCGATGTTGCCATGAATCTTGATCTGTTTGTTTTTTTGAAGAATCCTTTTTTTCCCCACGGTGGGCGCCAAAAGATGTTGTAGAAAAAATGTTCCTACAACACTCCTCGAGATTTGCATTGAAAGATATAATCTTACCCGTTGGATGAATTAAGATTTATACCTGATGAATGCATTGTAGACCGTTAGATGATTCAGAATATTCATCGAGATGCGTTCTTTGATGATGAAGAGATTTCATCTCAGCTCTCCAATGGCTTTGTCTCTCTTAGAATTATTGATGAATGAAGAAGGGGGGTGGGGTATGGGGGTACCTGCAAAGACACTCTGATGCCTCGATGAGTAAGAGCTCTAAGCAGGTTTTTATGGAGAGAGAAGGATTAAAAATGTGTACCTAAACTGTTGAAATCCCTCCTCTATTTATAGGTAATAGAGGGTATGCATCTAGTCAATTACCTGTCTGCATTCATTTTGATGACGCATCTGGATCAAATGCCGTCCAAGTTTATCATTATTTAAATCAGAATTATATATCTAGACATTTAGAAATGTATTTTCCCAAATAGTTAACCTTTATCCATTCCCTCATTTCAGGGTGACCAGGTTAATATTGTACTTGGACCAAATATATGTCTAGATTAATTCTAACTTTTTGAGTTGAACAGATTCATCCCCTTTCAAGATACAATGAATGTAGTCACCTTTAATAAAGGCTAACATATTTTGTTCTTAACTTTTTATGGGCTTAAGCTTTAACCCATGAACCAAGATTTTTGTTTAAGGTTAATGAGATGATGAACCTATTAAGCCCATTCCAAACATATATGGCCCAAACATAGGCCCCTCTTAATTCCCAATTTATTGGTGGATTAAGAAGAGTGTCCTGGATCAGTTGTATCATAGTTGTACTCTGACGCTCCCAAGCTACGTATTGAAACGGTATGATAGTCTGCTTGCGAACAAGGTTGCTCTTGGTGTTGTCGAACGAGAGTTTTCCATAGTTGAATATGAACAATGCTTCATGATTATATCAAGAGTTTCAAGTTATGTGTTTGCTGCTGTAACAGGTCTTCTTGCTTGAAGCACAAAAAATTATTTTTTCGTTGTGACAGCTATCGCACTGGATGCTATAAATGTTGGCACGTCTCTTGGATAATTGTATCTCGTTTTTGAGAAAAGAGTTCGTGGTTGCACTAGCGCAAAACTTGGTGAGATCTTGTGCTTGCGATGAGTGCAAGACTTAACTATTCGCTTGTGATTTGAGGTCGTATATGCCAACATAACAGAATACTTTCTGCTCGTACTGTAGTTGTTGTATAACTTCACAGTACGGAAAAAACTGACTTTTTTCTTCTATGGAGTATAAACCATTGTGCTTAGATCCGTATGATTTTGTATAAATATATTCCAATTGATGTTCCAATAATGATGGTGAGGCCAAATCATGATCTACACATTTTAGATGGTTGTAAAATATCACAACTACTCATGCATTGAGAGCTTGATAAGTGATGTTCTTCTGATGCTTTTTCGAGTGATGCTTCAATATATCTTAATTTTTTTTTTTTTTGCATCCATGTCCAACAAAGCCTCTTCATGCAAATATATATTTTATTTCTCCTCGTTTCAGCTCCAAGAAAGCCTTCTTCATGATATAATAATCGATTTGATTTTTTTTATCTCCTTTCGCTCCCGCTCCAGTACAACTTCTTTTTGAAAATATATATTTTTTTTTTCCGTTTTCGCTCCTGCTCCAACAAAGTTTCTGCATGCGTTCTTTTTTAACTCCATCCAAGTTTCTTCGGTTTCCCCCCTCTTTTTAGATCTAGCTCTAGATCGGCCAGCAAAACGTTATTATAAAATATCTTTATTTTCCTTTTACAATGAACTCTCATTGACCTGATAATGGGGTTCCATTTCCCATGGAACAAGGTCATTGCTATTCTTGAGCCTGCGCTAACCGGTTTAGGTTTAACTTGCTCGCAAATTTGCGCTAGTATTGACTAAGACCGTGCAAAGAATATTTTTTGAAATATTTCCTCTAATCAAAGACAAGTTGGTTTGGTTCTCACTGCCCTGAGATGGGATTCCATTGCCCATGGAACGAGGTCCTTGCTATTTTTGAGCCTGCGCTAAACCGGTTTAGCTTGCTCGCAAATTTGCGCAAGTATTGACTAAGACCGTGCAAGGAATATTTTTTGAAATATTTCCTCTAGTCAAAGACAATTTGGAATCGGTGCTGGCTATGCGAGAGTCATTGCCTGACATCTATGGCCAGTATGCCCGGAGTTTATGTCCGATCTTAGCCATGCGAGTGTTATTTTTAAACGACTCTGGCTAGTATCGAAGTGTGTGCATCATGCATTTGTTTATGAATTGTGCACTTGTATGTGAATTATGCATTTTTTGAAGGACTATGAAATACGAATATTGCAAACAAATTAAGCAATCATATTGGTTTACCTTATGAGGCGTGAATGGATCCAACATCGCAAATATGCATTCCGCAGTCAACTGTGAACTATTTCCAAGTTGTCGAAGTTCCAAGTTTTGGGATCCATTTTGCTGCTCTTCACTCAATATAACTTCCTATTGCTATCTTATCTATCAGGTATGGTCTTCCACAGACGCCCCCAGCTGTTCGACTATCGTGAGTAAAACTCGCAATAGTGTGTAGCTCCATTTGTTTTAAACTCGTGCAATTTTTAAGTTGTATCCATCTGATGGACCAAGGGCGAATGTGCAAGCAAGTAACTCTGGAATTGGAGTAGAGACATAATGAAGATGTTTTCCTCTGATTTTTTGTGAGATACAACTTGAGATTGATGATATTTGCGAGGCTAGGCTAAGAGAATGTGTGTGAATTGAATACGCTGATTGTGTTGGCATAGGACTATTGCCATAAACAACATCCATGGAAATTTTCTCTTATTTGGAGTTGAAACTTTCTTCTTCTTTTTTTTTTTCCGTAATACTCCTGCTTTTTGAGGTATTCCCCTTGACTCTGGTCGTCAAGGTATGTCTATGGCTGGCACCTGTTGTTCAGCCAATGGCTAGATACCTGTTGTCGTTCAAATTCTACGATGGCGTGATGCCTTTTGTAGCGATCATTTTTCTTGGATACATTACTTTCTTCAGGATCTTTCCTTTATGATGATTCAAGTGTCATATCGTGATCACTTCGTACCTGTCGCGGTCTCCAACCCTCATGTAAAGATCGTGCACGCTGGTATAGAATAATACTTTTATTACTTGTTTGTGTCTCTTATCCAGTGAGGCCTTTCGAACCCTCACGATTTTTCTTCTTGGGGTCGCCATCGGATGATGTCTCACTTTGGATGGAATTTCTGCTGTCCCCTTCGTCAGTGACAACTTTGCTCTTTTTTCTTTTTCTGCCCTTGCACAAATATCTTCCCTTGCATATAATTCTTTAAGGTTTCCTACCGGTTGCACGGTTAAAGAATTGAATATCCCGAGTTCTTCATAAGGCAAGGCATTCTTGTATGCTTCAATGATGATCCCAGCATCAACCGCGCCGACTTCTCCAACTTCTTGGCGAAACTGTTAGTTGAAAGTTGCGAGACTTTCATTTGTTTCTTGATGCAATCCAAATAAGTGACTGCTACCTTTTTTGCTTCCCAGATTGATCTTATATTGCTCGAAAAATGCGTCTGATAGCATCCCAAAGTTCGCAATTGAATTTGATTCCAATTGTGAGAACCAAGTCAAATCTTTACCTGTCAGTGTCACAGGAAAGGTTATGCACAACAACTCATCGCTATATCCCCACAGACTCATTAAATCTTGGAAATGTTGCACATGTTCCACTGGATCACCGCTCTTTCCGTCGAATAACTCCTTGAACTGGGGATGCACAAAGTTTTCTGGTGGGCGGAACCGCCTTATTTCTTCGACGAAAGGTGAGACTATCGACCTTTTCATCGCTAAGACCTGTAGCCTTTCTTCCCTGGATTGTTTCTGAGCCAACACCTGCTCGATCATTTGGCCTAGCTTTCTTTTATTGAGTTCTTCAATTTATGACGAATCTCCTTCAGTTTCTCGACGGATTCGTTCATTTCTGATTAACTCCTTGTTCTTCTTCGATTTTGCTTTCTTTGAGCGTCGGTTTTCTTCATAATACTCCTTTCTTTTTCTCCCATTGAGGTCCTCCTTTCTTTGATCGTTGAGGTACTGCTCCCTTTCACGCCTGTTGTTCTGCTAGTTGCTTGGTCAAATACTGTCGCTCCGCTTCTTCAAGCCGAGTTTATCTCGCTTATTTATTTCTCGAAATATGTGTTCGTAAGCTTTAGCTTTGGCCAAGTTTAGCTTTACAAGTGACATAAGTCATGTTGGTTATTTGAATATCCTTAAAATCGCTTTGATGAAAAATAATGTGTGAATAACCTCTATCTAACATCCTCTAAGAATGTTTTAATGATTGAAATGAGAGTTTAGAATATATAACCTTGAATGGATATAAACATTGTATGTGTATTCATACTTGTGTAAGTCCAAAATCCTTGAACCAAAGTATGCGTACTTTACTATTCAGGATGACCGGAAGTTAAGTCCGCGTACACGTACACGTACTGTCAGGAGTTCACATCCCTTGAATTTCTGCTGGAGTTTGTGAACTGAAAACAAGCTCAGTCCGGGTACTTAAGTATGCGTACCCTTATGCATACTTAAGTGGGTTATTTTCTAAAAACGGTTTATTCATGAACTAAGACATACATAAACTAAGGAATGCAATCTTTGTAAACCGTGGCTATAATGTTCATGAATCAATTCGAGTGAATCAAAATCGTTTTTTTTTTTTCGATTGTGTCTTGTATATTTCTATGAGATCTAAGCAATTGAAAAACTCTATAAACTAGTTCATTTGAGTCATTTGAACTAGTTATGGTGAAGATGAATAAGGTTGATATGAAAGTGCTCATATGGCTAACCATTGGTTAACTATTGTTGAACCAACCAGGAGTACACGTTTAGGTACGGTTACAAAAACATAAATGAACGTGTATTTTATTTGTGTATAACAATCTAAGTTCGATCTAACGGTTGAAAGATATTAGCTTGAATCTAACCAGGTTTTCATCTAACAGTGAATATTGAATGCTTTGTTACCAAAGTAACTTAGATTGCAAACCCTGGTTTGGAGACTATATAAAGGAGAACTCTAGCAACTGGGAAACCTAATCCCCACACCTCCTCTGTGATACTAGTTGTATAAGCTAGAGTCGATTCTCCTTTAACCTTAGGTTCATATCGAGACAATATAGGTTAACGAATTGAAGACTTCATTAGGATCGTGAAGCCAGACCCAACTATTTTCTCTGTAGATGCGTGATCTGATCTTGTTGTTTCTATCGTATTGATTACAATTGTAAAATTGGCTCGAGATTAATTTCTCCGATAGGCAAGATAAAAAAATAGTCACAAATACCTTCGTCTCATCGTTTGTGATTCCACAATATCTTGTTTCGCTAGTCTATTAAGATTATTGTGAGGTGATTGATATTTCTAGGCTTTTCTTCGGGAATATAAGTCCGGTATATCAATTGGTTCCTGTTCACCTTGATTTATCAAAAGACTAAACAAAACTCATAGGTATTTCTGTGGAAGACAGATTTATCTATTCCTGTAGACTTTTTTTGTGTGATACAGATTTGTTTATTAAAGTCTTCGACTTTGGGTTGTCGCAACTCTTAGTTGTGGGTTAGATCAACTAAAGAAATCAAGTGCGTAGTATCTTGCTGGGATTAGAGACCTAAGGAGCGCAAATGTACCTTGGATCAGTGTGAGATTGATTGGGGGTTCAACTACAGTCCAAAACGAAGTTAGTTTGTAGTAGGCTAGTGTCTGTAGCGGCTTAATACAGTGTCTGTTCAATCTGGACTAGGTCCCGGGGTTTTTCTGCATTTGCGGTTTCCTCGTGAACAAAACTTCCGGTGTCTGTGTTTTCTTTTCCGCATATTTTGTTATATAATTGAAATATCACAGGTTATGCGTTGAATCGATCAATTGGTAAATCAACCTTTGGTTGTTGATTGAAATTGATTGATCCTTGAACATTGGTCTTTGGTACCGTTCAAGTAATTTCTCTTGAATTCAATCAGGCTTGCAAATTTCTATTTGTTTGAGTGAGGATTGAATCGAGAAATTAAGATATAACTCTTTGATATACTTTTTATTAAGATTGAATCTGAATGTCTAGTTGATTCTCTTAAAAATATTGGAGTTAGTCCATACAGATTGCTAAGCGAAATATTGGGTGAGGTTATTGTACCCCCACTTTTTCACTAGTTCTTGATGACAGATATAGGATTGAACTACTGTTAGTCCACCTGAAATAAAAAATACACAATAACAGAATAAAATAGAAAGAAGATATATTGAATAAGCTTTCTGTTTAAGACTCGATAATCTTAAACAGAAAGAAACGATAACACCATCTTATATAGGTGTTTACGAAATAAACTAAACTAGCCAATATAAACAAAACTGACTATTACCAATACTTCTAGTATATTAGAACGACTAATGACTACAGAAAAGAATTATTCAAGCTAGAACAGAAAGAATGAACGGTAAAACTTACTCTTGGGTTTGGCCTAGACTCCAACACTTCCATTATCGGAAGGAGATGGAGGAGGTTGATCTAGACAATATGGAAGTGGTGACGAGTACGAGTTAAGGAATGAAGTAGGAGCTACAGTCGAGAATGGTTCATGAAACATAGGTGATGGAGAAGACGCTGGTGATGGTGTAAAATAGATGGAGGATATTTGAGCAGGCTTAGGTGATTAATGGTTTGGAGCTGTGGTTGTGAAGTTGTTATACTCAAAATGGAAGTCTGAGTTCGAGTTAGAAAAGGAAACACGGAGGAAGTACAGAGGAGTGAAATTTGGAGAAGTCAGGGAAGGCTACGAATTGGATTGGTTGACCCAACCGTGTATAATCTCAGGGAAGGTTACGGTGAGAAAACTCTACCGTAAGTAAACACAGGTGATCGTTAGTGAGTAATGGAAAAGAATGGGCTGTCAGTTTCCTACAACAGACAAGCCAATGAACAGTAATGAGAAGGCTTCCACGGTAATTGACAAGGACCCATGTGCGGCTATTGCACTTAATCATAAGGCAAGACTTTGACCGTAACTTACTAGGGATATCTTGGTGTGTATACTTTGACAGGGATTCGTTACACGTGCACATCTATAATTTGGAAACCTATTTAAGAGAAACTGTTTATATTTTCTTATGATTAGTTTTTACACACAAGAGGAGAAGAAGGAGATCTTTGGAGTTGGAGATTTTCTATAACTTAGGGTTTGATTTATTTTTTTACTTTATTATTTTACATGAGTTTTAAAAAATCCATGATGAATTAATTTTACCTTATATTGGTTAGAGATGTAGTCCAAAGTCTATAACATGTTTATTAATCAAATTATTAATCTCTTATTTCTCGTTTATGTTCTACCATTAATATAATTATTATCATTGATTATTTGTTTATTTAAGTCGCGAATTAAATGAGCAGGTGTTCGTATCTAGGGATAGACTAGAGTTTGATATCCGGAATTGTAGAAAACCTTAGTCACAAGTAGCACAACATAACTTCTAATGACGATATGTTGATATGAAATTATGTGTAAAAAAAACCCGGGACCTAGTCCAGATTTGAATACCAAACTGTATTAAACCGCTACGGGCACTAGCCTACTATCAGACTTCTGACTGGGATGTAGTTGAGACCGAATTCACCCTCCAAGTAATTCAGATGCATTCGTGCTCCTTACGTTTATTGAACCTCACAAAGCTCTCCGCAATTGATTTCCTTAGATGGCGTCCTTTACATCCTAAGATTTGCTTCAACCTAAGTGAATACTTTTGATACCAATCTTCCTCTAACATGTAAGCCTATTTGATTTCCCTTTAGATCGAATAAATCAAGGCTTGAAAATCTGTTTGTAATAAACAAAGCTAGCACACCTCAAAAATCTGGAACACTTACTTTTAGTTAGCTGAGAGGCCTGGATTCTTAAGCGCCTCTCAAGAACAATATTAAACCGATCAATTAAGAATAGCTTTAAAAATCTATCTTGAGGAATCACAAAGTCTGATACGAAGAGAACTTTATGATTTCTATCTATCTCGTTCCTGAAGGACATTGACGAAAACCTCGACATCATATAGAACAAGATCAGGATACACAAATTATCAAGGTGACTAGTAAGACTTGGATTCACGAATCCCTAAGTGAAGTAGTTAAGTCGTAAACCTAATTATGTTTTTTTGGAATATATGTTGGTTTAACAACAAATCTTGCTTGGATTAAGGTAATCCTGTTTAGCTTAAGGTGATCATGTTTTGGTTAATTTAGTTTAATCCTAAGTTGGATTATATGTTAGAGCATATCTCGGTTGAACCCACCAAGCGTTGGCATGTCAAGTTTGGTTGTCATATTTTAGTGAATCAAAGCTCATGTTAAGAGTCGCTTGATTATATACTAGAGTCAACTTCGTATAGGTTATCTTGAAAGTATTAGGATATGAGACATTACAAGTATTGCGAAGACTTGAAGATGTGAAGAAGCAAGGAGCTACAACGACAACAATCATCCTTCCGCTTGAGGTTAGTGATATTTGACTTGAACTGTTTCATTCCCTAACGTATCTTTCAAGTCGTGCATATTGAAAACAAAACTGCGAAGCATATTTGAACTCTAGATAGACATAGTATTAAGGAATATAATACAATATTTATTTCTTAACCATTAAACTTTGTATATAAGACATCGCCATAAACATTTGAATGCTATTGTGATTATGTATGGGTATGAGGTGAGGATTTCATCCTAGGGAACAATGTTTACATGTGTTCTAAGGAAGTAAGTTGATAAACTTGTTTGTGAACCGAAAAGGAAATTGCCTAAGTGTTATTGGTTTTGTTATTCATTGATTATCTTATGAACAACCAGTATGTGTGAATGAGTATAACTTCTCACAACTTGTTTGTGTTCTTGGTAGAACTATTCACAAAGGCCTGACTTATGTATTGGTATGACTTTTATTAGTGAAAACGATCTTAAGTAATCACATGAGATGGTATGATCGGGTTTGTGATTTTATGTCTGACCAAAACTGGAATAAGGGGAACCGATCCTGGTAAGAGGTGCAGTACATCACAAAGGGGAACCGATCCTTGTATGAGGTGCAACAAGGTTTATAGCAGAAAGGGAAACCGATCATATGGACATGTGCAACACATTCAAGTTAGATACCATATATATGTGGGGATCCAATCCTAGTACCTAGTCAACCGAATTTTGGAAAGCTAGTGTGACTATGCACATTACTCACATCGAGGTAGAACCGGAACTTGTTTTGGTAGAACCGTTAAACCCATGATTTGTGATTGAATATTATTTGATCAATCACATAGTTCTTGAAATTCAGATGAACCAATTCTAAAATTGTTTGGAAGTGTGGCAAATCTATGCAAAAGAACTTACAAAGTTAGGATATCGACATACTTTGAACACGTGCTGTGAATGTTTATTATTTAATTGTTCAAAGTTATTCCTTAATAGCTAAGGGAAGAGAATCCCAGGATCGATACATAAATAAGTTAAGAATATTTTAATTAAGGTTATTAATTTCATTTTGTAGGGAAATAAGAATTAGTAATGTGCATTTACTAATTAGAGATTTTCCGAGAGATTTCGATCATTATTTTTGGACAGAGCATTTCCAGGAATTATGAAAACCGAATTTTTTATTTAATGAATATCTTGAGAATATTTTCGGTTTTGGAAATTACTTGGTGTCCAAACTTCCTAGTCTATAAATACTGAAGTTTGTATTTCTAGCAAACTAATCCTTCGTAACAGCAAACTACCTCTTGTTGTGATGCTACTGGTGAAGCCGCCTATTCAGAGAGGAGAGTAACCTAATTAGGCGAAATCTCTTACGGAAGCTCGGTTTAAAGTCTTTTTTGGGATTGAGAAGCTCTAGTCATTGATTTGATTGACTAACGGTGGTTGAACTTTGATTGCACCTAGTTTGTTTATGCTTGAGAATCTTCTCTTCTGATATAAGATTCACTCAAACTAGTTCAGGGTTTCGACAGAGATCTTTAGACTGTTTGTAGTTCTAAAGACTATCTTGTGATAATCCATTGTTAACAGACTCCGTTTTGTGCATGATTGATCACAAGAGATTCAAGTGATTGTGTGCAGGTGTTTATTGAAGATCTAAGAAGATTTGAAGACGAAGAAGATATTGAAGATTTTTGATTTGTGAGTTCATAATCTTTGGTGTACACAATACTTGTTTCGGTAAAAAGAGGATCCAATTAGTAATCGGTTTTATCTTTGTGATAGAATTGGATTGATTAATTGAGTAGATCGACATCAACACAATTCTTTGGATTAAGAGTGTTGATTGCAAATTCTTAACGATTACTTTGTTAATTGAACATAAGATAGATCTAAGGACCTGAAGAAGGAGTTTATGTTAAGATAAACAAAAGAGCCTTTGTCCGACTCATATCACTTGGTTGAAGAGAGTTCATACCAAACATATTTGTTGTTCCTTTACTGTTTGGAACATGAACCAAAGGAATTGATCCAAGTATGTGACTTATTTATAAGTTGGAGGCGTGGGAATACAGGCGGAGCTAGGTGAACTATAGGTTTAGTTGCTTGGTCTCAACTATACGAAGTTGGTGTAACTTTGTGTAGCGGCTTAATCCTGAGAGTATTCAATTCTGGACTATGTCCGGGTTTTTTTTGCATTTGCAGTTTTCCTCGTTAACAAAATCTTGCTGTGTCATTTAATTTTATTTTCCGCATTATAATTGTTTTATTATAATTAAAGTAAATCACACAAACTTTAATTCCTATTTACTTGATAAGTGAATCCTATTGTGTTTGGTTAAGTCCGAACCTTTTTTATCAAGTAAACATACTTCGTTGTTGTATAGTCTCGATCTTGTATCCATAGACGATCACACGAAGTGTGAAACGATTAGTTGTATTGTCTCGACTCAGTCCATAGACAATCACTTTCGCAGAAAGGACTTGTAGGTAGGAAAAGTTTTAGATTGAGGTATATTTGGATACCCTCGTCTTTTAAATTGGTATCAGAGCAGGAAAACACGAAAATATCTAACAATATGTGTTTTGTGCGATCCAACCTATAAGAAATGAATCTAATGAGTGATTCAGTTAACGTTCCACCAAGATTTAATGGGACAAATTACCCATTATGGAAATTGACTATGAAAGATTTTCTTCAATCCCGAGATTTTAATACATGGTTATTAATCGAAGACGGATACCAACGTCCGATAGCCTATTCAGAGTCAGAGTTTAAAAACTTAGCGTCTTATACTCTTGAAGAAAGGATTCTTGCAAAGCAGAATTCTGATGGTTTGAATTCCATCATTCATGCAGTTAGTCATGATCTTCTACATCATGTACTGGCTTGTAGAACTTCTAAAGAAACATGGGATATTCTTGAGACTGTATTCAAGGGAGATGAATCTGAAAAATAAGCTAGACTTCTTTCCCTTTCATCTGAATGAGAACATCTCAATATGAATGATAACGACACTTTCGAGGAGTTTAACTCTAAACTTTCTGAGATTGTTAACGCATCTTTTTTCCTTGGAAAGGCAATACCTGAAAAGGAAATAGTATGCAAAATTCTCAGATCGTTACCATCCAGATACGAGTCTAAGAAACATGCCATAATAGAAGAAAATAATCTTTCTACACTTTATCGAAGCTCTCTTGTAGGAAAGTTAAAGATCTTTGATAGAGAAATTCTACTGAGGAATCAAACTGAGAAACGCTGCCAAAAGGTTAAGGCACCCGTTGAAAAGGATCTTGACTCAACTATTGTGCTTCTAGCGCAACAAATTATGAACATTTTATATATTGATAAATGCGTTCCTGATACATTATCAGTTTTCCGTAAAAAGGGTAATGATGAAGTTCAATGCTTCAAGTGCCGTAGATTCGGACATATGGCAAAACACTGTTCCAGCAGAAGAACTAGAAAGTACAATAGGGCGTATGTCTCCACCCTTGATGATATTCCGGAGGAATAATCCAATGAAGAAATATCTAATTGCAATGCACTTCTTGCCAACTCTAACTGTGATGATTCCGGTGAGTCTAATCAACTCCTAGAAAAACGTGAGTTGGGAATTAAGGAAAATGAAAGGTTAAGCCTGGTACTTGAAAACCTTTTGAAGTTCCTTTCAGATAAAACCTGTATGGTAAAATCTGAGAAAGAAAAATTTGGTGAAATACCAAAAGAATCAGAAACTAGTACTTCTGATAATAGGACATCACGTTCTTTAAATGGAGGAAATAACCACACCACAATCTCTCGTGGAAACCTCCATCAAAATAAATTTATCAAGACTCTTCTTAAGGGGATAAATTTTTTGAAGGCTGATAAATTTATTAGATCTCAAAAGGAAATTGCAAAATCATGCAATCACAAGAGAAAGAAAGAACGCAAGGAAGCACAGTCTATTATGCTTATAAGTCATCCAAAGGATGTCTTTGTTACCTATGGTGAGAGTAATTCTCACCTCAACACAAACTGATTGTGTTGAAGAATGCATCCTCACTTATTGCCCAAAATTCTGATTGTGAGGAAGCATAAATCTTGGCAGTTTGATCATGACTGTTTCTTAAGTGAAAAATATTAGATATCTTTTATTTTTGGGAAAAATGGTTTCGGTTTCCATAAACCAAATTATTCCTTGATTTTCTCCCATATTATATATCTTATTCTTGTCTGAAAGAAGTATCTTATTTCAATGGAGAAATCGGTAAAACAAGGGTCATCTCTTGATGATTTAGCACTCTGTGCATCAGTTATGACTGAAACTCATGATGTTCCTCTTCATGATAACTCTCAAGATTCTCTAAGAAAACAGATTCTCTCTGTTAAAGGTTGCATAAGATATCATGAGCTGATGATAAAGGATTCAAAAGAAGTACTAGCTAATCTTCATTCTCAACTGTTGGAGATGAACAATTCTACTAATGAAAAGGGAAGTGCTCAGAAGAATTTGAATCCAGTTTTTGAAAGCAATCGTCATAAGAACTGAGAAAGAGAAAAATAGATATCAATTTTTGATTTCTTTCAATAATTGTATTGGTATAATATGAATAAAACTATTATGAATAAAATTATTTGATTTATAATTTTCTTGTGATAGTTTTCGGTTTACATAGCCTATGCTTGAACGCTTTTATATTATTGCTATGTATGTTTATGGGATGTTTGATTTCGGTTTTACTACCTTAATATTCGATCTCATATATTGTGAACCCTTGTGGTTCGGGTGACTTTTTAGCAGGATTAAGTTCTAGCCCATGTTGGTAGGCTTTATCAAAGAATCATGAGGGGTTCTGATAGAAACAATATGTGAAAAAGTCACAATATGTTAAATCGGTTTTGGTTTGGCTAAAAGCATATGTGTTTTTTCGACGGTTTTCAACTTTTGCTTGCATTTGTTAAAACCGATTTTCAACCTTTCTCTGGTAAAGGTTGGTTGTTGTTATTCTTTTGTTTTTGCATAAGGATGACAACATGATGATATTTCGATATCAATTCTCCGTGAACGAAGATGCAAACTTATTGGAGAAGTGGATTCGAAATTTGAGGTAACAATCTTGTTAGTTAATTGTTTACCTGTTTAAGAAAATCCCGAGTTTATTTCATATATATTTATTGCTTTTTCTTAACAAAATTTCGGTATAATTGTTATTTATTCCATTATGTGTTTATGGATGTATGTGTGATTCATTTGGTTTCGGTTAAGAAAAAATGTTGTTATCTTGCTTTATTGTGTGGTATCAATTATTTAGGCTTACAAAATTTCTGTGCAATTGCGGTGCTATAATGTCTATGTTGTTTCAATTGCTTCCGGTTGAGGTGAATAATTATGCAAGTTGACTTATATTCCTGAAGAACAACCTAGAAATATCAGTCACCTCACAATAATCTTAGTCGATTAACGAAACAAGATATTGTGGAATCACAAATGATGAGACGAAGATGTTTGTGACTACTTTTCAATCTTACCTATCAGAGATAAATCTCAAGAAAATATTAACAAAGATAATACTCAATCACGATAGTAAAAGTAAGATCAGAACACGCAACTACGAAGTAAATAGTTGGGTCTGGCTTCACATTCCCAATGAAGTCTTTAAGTCGTTAACCTACAGGGTTTCGTGAAAAACCTAAGGTTAAAGGAGAATGGACTCTAGTCGCAACTAGTACCATACAAGATGTGTGGGGATTAGGTTTCCCAGTTGCTAGAGTTCTCCCTTATATAGTTTTAAAATCAAGGTTTGCAATCTTAGTTACCTTGGTAACAAAGCATTCAATATTCAATGTTAGAACATGATTAGATTCAAGCTAATATCTTTCAACCGTTAGATCGAACTTATCTTGTTATACACAAATGAAATGTACCCTCATTTAGGTTTATATAAATGTACCTAAATGTGTACACCATGTTATCTTAACAGTAGTTAACCGAGGTTAGCTATATGAACACTCTCATATCAACCTTATTCAACTTAACCATAACTAATTCAAATGACTCAAATGAAACTAGTTAAAGAGTTGTTCAATTGTTATATTCTCATAGAAGTATACAAGAACACAATTGAAGCAAAATCGGTTTGATTCACTCGAATCAATTCATGAGCATTATAGCCACGGTTTGCGAAGAATGCATTCCTTATTATATAAATGAACTTTAACCATTCAAGTATGCAAACAGGTACGCATACTTGAATAGCCGGACCAAGTTTGGTTTTCTCCATTATGCGAACGGGTGCGCATACCTCTAAACCCAGCAAAAAATTCCGGTCACAAACCTACGCCAGTATGCGTACGGGTACGCGCACTTAGGTTCCCGGACTTCTCAAACCAACAGGTACACATACGGGTATGCATACTATGGTTTCCGGACATAGATCACATATATGCAAGAGTGCACAACATGTTTATAATCCAATGTTGGTTAAGTTTTCTAAACTCTTATTTCAATCATTGAAACTTTCTTAGAGGATGACAATAGCCATTTTCACACACTATTAGCATCAAATCAATTTTCAAGTTACTGAAATAATCATAACAAAACATTCCAAGTCTACACCAAATGATTGTATCATACTAACCATGTAAGATGTTACTCGGAGAATTTCACATGATCATATTTTGACTTCCGTCAAGAATATAAGATGAACTTGGTTGAAGCGAAAGCTTACCAACACATATTTCGAGAAATATGTAAGCGAGTTAAACTCAGCTCGAAATCTCAAATGTGCATAATCGAAAACCATATAGTAATACGACTTCTGTCTCAATATAGGAGATAGAGTAGAAATAGACTTTCCAAGTGATAGATGAGTTTTAGTCTCCATATACCTTTTGTTTATGAAGTTCCACAAGCTCTCCTTAGTAGTTTTTCGTCTTCAATTGATGAACGCCGTAAAGTCTAATGCTCAACTACAAAATTTATCCTAGTCCGAGACATCACTATAAATAGACTAGAAATCAAGACTTATAGTTCTGATCACTAACATTGACAAACAAGCTTGAGATAGCGACGCTTGCGAGTACGACCGAGCAGTGCTCTAACAATCTCCCCCTTTGTCAATTTTAGTGAAAACTACCAATACATATGGATTAAAAAATAAATAAACTTTGTAGCTTCTCATCCAAATGCTTGATCTCCTTGGTTCTTCAACATTAATTGAAATATTCGTCGCTTTCAAGTACTCCAATGATTCCAAATGTGTTCAATTCTGCATCATTGTAGTTCAAGATCCGTAGCTATAACAATGAGAAAACAGTTGCTCTTTTATCATTGTTATATAGTGTCATAATGTCATTACACATCATCAAAGTCCAATTGTATCACAACTTTGACAACAATACTATGGTGATATGTATCACTCCCCCTTAGTCAATACTTCATATCAACATAAAAACCACTCCCCCTTACATAAATCCAGAAACCATATGTATTTGTAGTGTGAACTACACATTAATTCTCCCCCTTTTTGTCAATATAAATTGGCAAAGGTACAAAAACTAGTGGGATCCTCATGAAATTTTCATATAGATACTTCATGACCAAAAGAGAACAACATACCAACTTGTTTCGATGATTTCACATAGTCGAAACTTACTGTATTCATCAAGGAGTTTATAAAGATATACGATAACTCCTATAATATTCCATAGCCGCACTCCCCACAAAGATTTGGCAATTAAACACAAGTTCAATTAAGAACTCTCCCCCATAAAATGTCATTCCCGAAAGAACAATAAGAGCGACCTTACTTTCACAAGAAAATAAGGATTTATTTGGACATTAACAAATCACATGAATTTGTATCCAAAAATCATAATTGAATTAACCACAAGGAAAATGATCAAATCAATTGGCCATGCTCACATAAGAGAACTTATGGATCCGCACAATACATACATAAAGATGTGGATCAGGGAAAGACCAATACTGCGGAATAATCAAAGATTCATTACATTTTTCATCACTATTTGCACAACAACATATAATAGACTTCATATTTATAAACAAAAGTTCATCCTTTATTCCATCAATATTTGCATAATGACATAAAAGGATTAACTTATGTAGTCAAAAGTTCATTCTATCTTTTATCAATACTTTCATACCGACATATAATAGAGTTAACTTTTGAACAAATATGGGACAGTCAAGGTTCACGGATGTAAACAACATATCCCATAACAATTTGCAATATATAAAACCATAAAGATTAGTATTTCAAAAATCATCTTCCAAATAAACTTTAGAATTTAAACAAATAAATCTAAAAATGTTGCAAGATGAAAATGTTGGAAAATAGTTATGTGTACTCACAATAATGGCTATTCCAATCCCTAGTTATCCTCCTTAAAACACAAAAATAAATTCTCATAAGAAGTTTCCTAGTCAATAATCAAAAGAAAAAAACGATTCTAAGACCAACACAACCAAACACAAGTTAAAATCAAAGATTGTGTTCAGTACACGGGTTTCAAGACCTTCAAGCATGTGACTGACAACATCAACAGCTTCTTTGGATAAGATCCTTAACATGTGATTTCATGAGAACAAGGTCAGAATTAACCCTTTTCAACTCAGTTTGTAACACATCAAGATCCTTCATAGAGTTTTAAAGCTTCAGTTTTGCTCTCCCGAGATCATTGAGAAAACTATGAACCACTTCAGCAGAAACCATCTCGGTATTTTCTCGATCTTGATGAGAATATGCATAAAAGCATGATGCACCAGGATGGAGATTTTCAGCTTTAACAATGGTTCTTTTCTTCTTTACTTCGAACTCGAAGTAAATAGTATTAGAGCACTGCTCGGTCGAACTCGCACGCGTTGCTATCTCAAGCATGTTTGTCAATATTAGTGATCAAAACTACAAGTATTGATTTTTAGTCTACTATTAGCTAAGTCTCGGAGTAGGATATAAAGTGTAGTTGAGCTCTAGACTCCATGGCAATCATCATACAAAGACGAAGAAATACTCAAAGAACTGGTGGAACTTCATCGACTAAAAGGTATGTGGAGACTTGAACTTATCTATCACTCAAAATTCAATATACTGTATCTCTTATCTTGAGACAAAAGTCGTATTGATATATAGACTATGATTATACACATTTGCTATTTCGAGCCGAGTTTATCTCGCTTATCTATTTCTTGAAATATGTGTTGGTAAGCTTTCGCTTTGGCCAAGTTCATCTTTATTAGTGATGAAAGTCATATTAGTTTCAATTACTTGAAAATCGCTTTGACGAGAAATAGCTTGTGAACAACAACCATATAACGTCTGTTTATGGGGTAAAAACTGTTCCTGCCGGTTTTGGTAAATTTGGGTGTTGCTGAGAAACGAGTTTAAACCTAAACAAATGCACTGCACGAGAGTACTTTAGATTCGAGAGATCAATCTGTGCAATCCTGGCCTAAACCAAGAAATGTTCGTTCCAGTTTTGCTTCGATCAAAAAGTGAAGGAGAAGGGTTGGTCCTAGGGAGGTAAGAGAAGAAGGTATTGAGACCAGAATGGTTAATTCTGAAGGTGTGGTTGTTTTATGACTTGTATCAGAATATGGAACTGGCTTGAGAATGTAAGATATCAGTTCTTTGGTGTTTTTCTGGATACTTGTGTTGTTGCTAACCAAAACTCTTGTTGTTTGGTTGAAACAAGTAGAAACCTATTTATACAAGTCATAATTGAACGCACCCCGATCTCGTAGGAAGTGGGAGTAGTTGAGTGATGGAGAAGTGGGGTAATGTGTAAATCCTAGAAACCACGTCCCCACTTTGAAGAAAACAAGTTAGTTTACACCCATTACTTCTTGCCGCCACTAACTTCCCGCTTTACTGACACTTTCTTATAATGGGCCTGTTGCACGCCACGCCGTAAACCGCCAGACCAATACCCTGATGAGCATCCCCCAATTTGTGACATGTTTGATGTCTCGAGTATTTTCGTAGAAAATATGCAGCAGATGGCTGAGTGGGTCTTGTATGCAAAACCTAGTGTTTCTGATCAATTATGCGCCAGCTAGTGACGGATGATCATGTTGTGGCAAGTCAAGTCATGGGACTTGCCGTAGAAAAATGGCGTGTGAACCTGGGACTTATAATAAGCCAGTCAATTCTGTGGCGAATTTGGACGACTGAGATTGTAATTCATGAGAAAGGGTGGCCATTGATTATGGACACATCCCATTGGCATCTGATAATAGCAAAGCGGCGTCATTGGCACATGCCATTGGCATAATAGCATATTTAGCGCATGCCAGTGGCGCAACGGCATGATTGACAACAACTAGCGCATGCCAGTGGCACAACGGCATGGTTAGCATATGTCAGTGGCATGGTGGCGCAAATAGTGCCTGTCGAGGTCGTGGCTGCTATATTTGGCATATCGGTGTTAGACCCAAATATGGCTTGGCAACATTAGTTCCTGTTGACATATCAATCTTAATGCCCTGGTTAGCATTACTTAGCTTGGTCGGCGTAGCAACCTTAGCTAAATTAGGGTTTGGCATATAGAAACCTTATTAGCGCGTGTAGCATGTGGCCGCGACACGGTGACGTTCTTTATGAAAATGGTGCCATGGCCCCATTAAAGGAATTACGGCGGGGCCATAATATGGGAATAACCACAGGTGCAAGGATGGCCACGGGTGATCATGGCATGACGCCATTTTTAGGGTTTGCTGGGTCCCTCATGGCTTGTGTTATGTTGTGGGGCCAAAGTGGCGTAATTTGTGCCACGACCAAAGTTAGGGTTTCAACTAATGCCACTAAAGTAAAATCGTGTTTTAGTTGGGATACCTTGACCGGACTTTGTTTATGGCGTTGGACACGAACAAAAGGTGGATTAGCAAGTAGGCGCGCTATTTATGGCATGTTGACATGTTTGGCATGCTGCTGCGTCAAAGTGGCACGTTTGGCGTATTTGGCATGCCGATTAGCACCTTAGCATGGCATGGCACGTTTGGCCTGTTTGGAATGACGATTAGTGCATTGGCACGGCGTGGCATGTTTGGCATGCCATTAGCATGCTGACACGGTTTTTGGAAAGCCAATTGGCATTGTGACCATCCGGCGTTGTTTTTGCCTCTTTTAATACTGCGGCGGGTTTAGAACGACCTGATTGGTCGATGAGGAAGAGGGCCGGCAAGTATGGGACCATCCACAACTCATGTGCATGTGGTGGATTTAAAGCAACCTGATTGGTCGATGGGAAAGAGGAGGGCCGGTCGAGCATCATGGGGGTTTGGCCATCTGCAAGTGGCACGACTGGCCTATGGCACGGCCACGCCTCCTTTTGTTGCTGCTCCTATTTTCCGCGTCTCCTCTTTTATCATTTGTTTTCCTATTTTGGGTAGGATTTTGCGCCTACTAATCCATGGCGGATCAATTTCCTAGTTTGCTTAAGCTTAGTTTCGACCAGTAGGGTCTAATATACTGCGCAGGGCGCAAAACCCTAATTTTTGCAAATTAATGAGGTTGATATTTGAATCTTGTGAATTATCACAAAATTGATTGAATTATGTGTGTTGACACAGAGTTCTTTAAATTTATTGCCAGAGAGCAGTATGCTTTCCGATTGAGTACTTTTATGCAAGGACCTTAACCTTGATACTTTGGGAAATTCATGTTATTCTGCCGCGAGTGAACACAAATTTTCATGTCATATCAATATTAAGGGTTCAGCTGGGTAACATAGCACATAAAGTATTCAAAGAAGCTTATATTAATTGGATAATACAGGCAGGGTGCCGAAATTTACAGAATATCTGGGATTGTTTCTACATGCACCATTCTTGATAAATTTCATGTGAAGATATTGAATTGCTCAATAAATGCTCCAGTGAAGAGGTTGAGCACTCATCACTTTTACGTGGCTCTGTCTCTTTGCAGAATGACAACATATTAAATGCGAGGTTTTATAATTTTAACCCTGAACTAAAAAAACACCATCAACATTAAGTCTCATGCTTAGCACGTAATAGTGGCATTGTTGCGGGGTAAGCATGAGATAGTGACAGACGAGGATAAAATCAAAAGGGCAAGACATGCGAAGGTTTCCAGGAAAATTCGACTGACCTTTGGCAAGAGACGTGAGTAGTCTGCAATATTTGTGCTGGAACGCTTCTGGCGTGGCCACAGAGTACTGGTTCTATGGAGTGTTGGCACAGTGAGCCCAGCTATCTGTCAGCGCGCCTTCGGGTTGGCTACGGAGTGTTGGAGTTGGCACAACGAGATGTTTCTTCCTTCGGCCAGTGATCCCCGTACTGGCGCTGATAGCCTGGCCATGGGATTTGGCTCAGCGGACCCGATCACTCGTCTGTGAATGAATCCAAAGCGGATTCCCTTTTCTACTCGAAATCCCAAGACGCTACGCATATAAAAAAGGGGGTCGCTCCTCTTCTTCCTTTTTGTTTCATTGGCTTTGCTACTGTAATGGCGAGCTTCTTTCCGTCAGCAGCCCAGGTGAGCCAATTATCCCAGACAGATAAACATCTAATCCAGTTGGTATCCCGTATCTAGATCCTTTATATACGACAGGCAGAGAGTTTTCTTTTTCAGGATTCGTCAATCCGCATGATATAAAAAACCACCTAGAGCCTTTCTTTTCATATCGATCATCACAGAACTGCGTTCATCTTCTCTTCAAGTATTGCTTCATATTTTCTTGCAGATTTTCTTTTGTCTTCTTTCATCACATTGTTTGCTAATGCAGACATAATGCTTTTCTGCAGTATATGATGGGAACTCCTGATGATTGTTCTTCCAATTCTCCGGAGAAAAGTTTTGAAGTTGACAAACCTAGGGTTTCTGCATCTGAGGACGTATTAAACAAAATCGATCCTTTGCTCCGTGAGGCTGGTCGGATTATACAGGGTATGCCTCTCACTCATCTACACATTGTTCGAGGGCGTGCTCAAGCTTTCATGGCTTCGGTTGACATGGAGGAAAAGTGAATACGTGATGAAGCGTCCCAGCGCGTTAAGGAATCTCAACGTGACGAAGCATCTCAGCGACCCAGTGTCAGGGCTGAAAGGTTCGCTGCTCGACTGAAGCGGCGAAGGGTCGAGCATAAGAAACCTCCAGGCGAGAACAAGTTTGATTACTTTGTTCATAACGGTATCGTAATCCTTGACTCTGATGTTAACGAACCCGAGTATCCTCAAGAGGCTATTGGAGCAGCTTCTGAGAAGGATGCTGGTGCGGCCCACGAGAAGGAGTCTGAAATGGCTTCTGGAGAGGATGTCGAAGCTACCGTTGGAGAGGCTGAAACGACAGTTGAGGATGTTGTTGAAGAGTCCATTGGAGGGGGCGCTGAAGAAAGCGCTGTAGCAGGTGCTGGAGCAGGCTTTGGAGAGGGCGCTGAAGCAAGCGCTGAAGCAGGATTTGGAGAGAGTGGTGGAGCAGGCCTTGACATTGATAACTAGTTTTTCCATTTTGTTATTTCCTTTTGTAGAAAAAAAACCTTTTAGCAACGTGTAGCTGTCTTGATACTTCAGGGGTTTACTTTTTTCTTTTGTTCATGTGACCGGAGCTAGGGATTTGCTAAGTATTATTCTTTTATTCCGCTTTGGTAGTTTCATATCTTTAATTGAATGAATGAACAAAATTTCTCGACTGAAAAGAATCCAAAACCCCTTTGCGAAAAACAAGTTCTTCCATTCTCCCGGAGCCATTCAACAAATGGAAAGACACAACACACAAATAGTGCAGCGCTGGTCAGCATGTCGCGCTTTCTCCTCCTAACTACTTCCATAATAACATCTCTGCATGCCGGCGCCGACTATAGTAACTCAAAACAGGGGAAATAATAACAATGGTTAAGGATTTAACCAACCTGTTTCTTGATTTCCTCCATAAATTACACACTTTGGGCATCAGTGGCATGCCGTCCGGGCATGTGGAAGCGCGAGTTGTCACGAACTGGGAAACACGCCGCGATAAGTAGAGAAACCTCGTCAGACGAAAGTTGAAACTAGATGTTCTTGAAGGAAGGTGTTCGTGCCGCCAATTGATGATCTTCTTCCTTGCATATTCCACTCTTCAGTGTTTTTTGATTAAGATGTTTCTTGTAGGGTTTGATTTTTCTGGTTTCGAATTGATGAGTAATGGCTTTGTGAGGGTTTGGATTTACTTGGTACTTTTCCTTTGAGATGATTCAGGAAAACTTATTTTTTGAAAGAAAGATTCTTTTAATTAAAATCGAAACCCTAATAGCATGTTTGGATGCAGAAGTAGAAGTCAGAAGTGCTTCTCCAGAAGCAGAAGTCAGAAGTCCAGATTTTTTGCTTCACAAAAAGTCGACTTTTCTGCTTCTGGAAGTCATTCTGAAATTCTACACCCAAACTGACTTCTTGATTTTTGACTTCTAGAAGTCAAAAAGTTACTTCTGGATGTGTATCCGAATGCGCTATAATTATGAATGCAAGCAGTGCAATCATTTTGGAGGAATTACAAATATTGCATGAAAAGGGAAATGGCTGAAGGAAATACTAAGAAGAATTTTTAGGCAATAGGTGGCGTGACTCTTTTAGGCTTTGAAGGGTTTGAGCCACCGGGCATGTTTTACTATGCCTTCTAACTTGTCAGTGTTGATGATCTTGCAGTAGCCTCCCAAAATAAATTCTGCTACTAGGTATGGTTCGTACGTGGAGTCGGACGAAAGAGGCTGAGCGGCAACTTTCTACCATATCTCCAACTTGGAATAAGTTTTGATGTTGCGCGGATACTTGATTCTTGGGTTTATTATTCTTGACGAAGACATCCTCCAAATTTTTGATGAAACACTTGAAGGTCCCAGCATCCCATTCACATCTCCTAGTGACGCCCAAGTTGATAGTTGTATCGAGTCCCCATGCCTGGGCGAGACGAGAAGTGACAGGTTGCAGAAAGGGTTGTTCAATAAGACTTACTTGTGTTTGAAACCTACGAATGAACGTTAATGGGTCTCTCCAGGTAATTGGGTTACACCGGCAAGTTGTTTATACGACAACATATAATCTTCAGGGTTGGACGGCTTGTTGGAAATTATTTTGGGTATTGACACCGGCAGAGGGCAGACTCCTACTTTTGCTTTATTGTCATGTACCCACGAGCGCCCCAGAATCATGTCATAATTTGGGCATTCTTTGACAATGTGTAATTTTCCGTGTGTTAAAGCATCTCCCATCTTGATTTCGAGGTTGATGTAGCCGTAAGCGCTTATTGCTTTTCCTTCTGGGTTTTTGACCACAATTGGGGAGTGAGTAGTCTCTTGCTTTGAAACCCCTGCAACTCTCAGATTCTTGACGGTAACAATGTTGAAGTTGTAGGCTGCGTCGATTAGCGTGCTATCGAACTCGACATTGTTCAGGTGAGCAGTGCCCAGTTGCACTTTCCAATATTGTTTTCCGGGAGAGATTGGGATTTGGGAGTGGCTTCTTTGACAGAGAAAAGCCGTTTGCCCGACACAACGCGATTGAGGGCTGCAAATATGTCTTGACGCTGCGCCTTGGAGAAATAGAGGATTTCGCACACAAGCTGCATATATATGGACTGCACAGTTTTGTGAACGGAGTCCCCAGAAAGCATACAACTCCTGATTGGAAGAGGATCTCCGTGAACTCCCTCATTTCCCATATGGAGTTATCCTGCCTCTACCTTTTCCTTGAAGATGCGTTTCAATTTATTGCATTCATTGGTCGGGTGATGGACGAACCTGTGGTAACGACAATACTTGGGATTTACCATTTCCTCTTCAATTGGCGGGCGCTTGATAGGAGGCAGCTTGATGACATCATCTTGAATCCATGCTTCCAAGAGTTCAATTACTTCCTCGATTGGGAATGGGAAATCTAAGGAAGCTTCTCCGGCTTCTTGGTGTTGCACATGAGATTTAGTCGCGGCCTTCCGAGGGAGCCGCCTGATGTGCTGGTGCTGCACGCTTGGGTTGCTATACTGCTGCTGGAGCTTTCCTTTTTCCTCCTTCACCCACCACTCTTACATAGGGTCCATTGTTATATTTCTTGTTGATGAGGCGTTTGTTTCCTCGAGTTTCACGTGCGTCTTCACTCCTAGCCGACCTGGTTCTTTCTAACAATGATGGTGCTGTTGTGGCTGACCGCTTAACAACTTCATGGAGTTTAGAGAATATCTGGAAGCTTAGATTCTCCAGTAAGGCGCGATAAATGGGAACCATGCCATTGATACAAGACTCCACCAATTGTTGTTCAGTCATATTTGGGTCGTGACAATCCAGTGCCTGAATTCTGTTCACCTTGATTTATCAAAAGACGGAACAAAAACTTGTAGGTATTTCTATGGGAGATAGATTTATCTATCACCGTAGACTTTTCTGTGTGATACAGATTTGTTTATTAAAGTCTTCGACTTTGGGTCGTAGCAAATCTTAGTTGTGGGTGAGATTAACTAAGGGAATCAAGTACGTAGTACCCTGATGGGATCAAAGACGTAAGGAGCGCAACTGTACCTTGGATCAGTGTGAGATTGATTGGGGTTCAACTACAGTCTAGACTGAAGTTAATTTGTAGTAGGATAGTGTCTGTAGCGGCTTAATACAGTGTGTGTTCAATCTAGACTAGGTCCCAGGGTTTTTCTGCATTTGCGGTTTCCTCGTTAACAAAACTTCTGGTGTCTGTGTTATTTCTTTTCCACATTATATTTTGTTATATATTTGAAATATCACAGGTTGTGCGTTGAATCGATCAATTGGGAAATCCAACCTTTGGTTGTTGATTGAAATTGATTGATCCTTGAACATTGGTCTTTGGTACCGTTCAAGTCATTTCTCTTGTATTCAATTAGACTCGCAGATTTCTATTTGCTTGAGTAAGTATTGAATCGAGAAAGAGAGATATAACTATTTGATATACTTTTATTAAGATTGAGTCTGACTGTCTAGTTGATTCTCTTAAAAGTATGTTGGAGTTTGTCCATACAGATTGCTAAGCGAAATATTGGGTGTGGTTGTTAGACCCACATCTTTTAAATTGGTATCAGAGCAGGCAAACACGTTTAAAGACCTTGCAAGTCTGTGTTTGTAGCAATCTGAGTCTATAGACAGAATCTCATCTCTGGCATATACGCATACCAAGATGTCTTCCAAAGCTTTTAACTATGCCAAATGTATTGGGATCACCTCAAAGGATTACTCCTTAGACGATTCTTCTGAATCCCGAGGTAGAAATGTAGTTCTATCAAATATTGATATCAGTCCCTCTAATGAGACATTTGACACTATCACAAAAGATGGAACGGAGCTCACCAGAATCTCAAAAAATTCTACTGAGGCTATTGATTTTCAGAATCATGCTCATCTCATTGATGAATTTGAAAAGTCTCTTGGTCGATAACGGGAACTCTATAATATCATTGAGTCCTTCTCTAACAATATCGAAAAACTTATTCAAGAAACTACTCTACATCGTGAAAAGATTAGTGTTCTTGAGGATATTATCAAGGAAGATTCAATTCGAGAAAAATGTTTGATCAAGGCGCATTCATCAGATCTAAACAGACTTCGTGTCGAAAAAGAGAAACTTGTTGCATCTCTTCAACTTGCCCGAGAACAGTGTAACACCTAGAAAAGGGAAAACTCTATCTTGATGATTAAGTCATCTTCTACTCTTTCTCCTGATATTCACAAGGTTTTACCTAGTGTAAAGAAAAATTCCTCCAAGGAATTACCTACAGTGAACCATTTGTAAAATCCGCATGTGCAGGCAGAAGTTTTGAGTCAAGGGAATCATGTCTCAATTCCACGATGTTGTTCCTTCTGTGGGAAAAAGAATCATTATGCTCTTCATTGTTTTGCCCGGAGGAAACAAATTTCTAATCTCCATAATTTGCTTCTTTCTACCGTCAATAGAGTAAATCGTGTGACGAAGTCTACAACGAATCTCTTGCCCGCAGAAGATCAGAAATATTATAAAAATGATCTCTTTTCAAGAAATCATCACAGGTTAAGTGTTTATCATTATGGTATAAACTGTTGTGCCGCTAATGAAGACTTTCACTATGATTATAAGAACAAGTCTGGTAAGTCTAGATCAAAAAAATGGAAATCCTCCAAATTCCCTATTTTGGAATCGATTTCTAGAGGTCCTAGACTCAGTCCTCGGAAAAATCCTTCTAATGGACTTTTGAAAGGGTTTGTGACAAATTCCTCTGGAATACGTTATAATCGAAGGAAAGAAGGAAATATACAAGTAGAACGGTCAAACAACCTGTACAATCCTTCTCCCATGTTTGGTAGTGAGACCAGTTCTCACCCCTTTACCTAACTCTAGGTAAGCTCATCCTTGAATCTATCTTGAGAGGTACAAGGATGATGACTATGGGAGTCTCAAGATTTGTTGTACATTTGTGTGTGCTGTTTCCTTTTGTCAATCTGAGTTATGCAAGTCTGCTTCATGACACAGGCTCTAATTTTTAAGGATTACTGAGCAATATTGACAAACATTATTTTTTTCTTCTTACTGGATTTTATTTAAATCCATCCTTATCTTGTGAGCGGTCCGTGAACGTCCGTGTCCTACTCCCTTGAGTTCATAGGGTTTCCTTAATGATAAGAGTCTTCTCTTAATACATATATATCTCATATTGTATTAATCCATCCCTAAAAAAAATTATATGGAGAACTCTGCAAAATCTAAAGAGATTGTGCATCTTGATATGGAGGAAGACACTCAAGGATGTGATTCGATTCAAGAGCTGGTCCTAAAGAAGATGCTTGCAAGGAAGGAACACAACTCATGGATAGGTGAATCTGTCAAGGATTTAATTCGTTTTCAGAACGATTCAAAGGTCGAGTTTGCAAATAAACCAACTCTTAGATGGTCAGGCCAGAATCCTTGTTAATCAAAATATTCAGATACGGAATCAAAAGAAGCTCATCATAGACCATGTCAAGGTGATGATGGTGGATTTTAGTTCAGGTCTGTAAAACCCTATATTTAATGCGCCGTCTGCAAAAGGACTGAGCCATATTAAAGTAATAAGTTCCCGGGCCTCTCTACTCACATATGTACTGAGCAATTCAGTATATTTATTCAGGATGGTGCATGTAGCAACAATCCTAAACATTCTGTAAACTCTTGCCTACATTACTCATTAGTGTATGGTTTATTAAGTATTTTCCTATGCTATGTTCCCCGGCTGAACCCTTAATATTGATATGACATGACAATTAATGTTCACTCGCAAGCTGAGTAGCATGAATTTCCCGAAGTATCAGGGTTAAGGTTTGCACAAAAGTACTCAATCAGAAAGCGTGCTGCTCTCTGGCAATAAACTTAAAGAACTCTGTGTCAACACATAGAACTCACCGAATTTAATCAATTTTGTGATAATTCACAACATTCGAATATAAACCTAATTAATTTGCAAAAATTAGGTTTTGCGCCCTGCGTAGTATATCAGGCCCTGCTGGTCGAAACTAAACCTAGGAAAACTAGGAAATTAATCCGCCATGGATTAGTAGGTGCAAAGTCCTACCCGAAATCAGAAAAAGAGGAATAAAAGAGGAGCCGCAACAAGGGGAGACGTGGCCGTGCCATAGGCCAGCCGGCGCCACCTGCAGATGGCCACGCCCCCATGCTGCTTGCCGACCCTCCTCTTTCCCATCGACGGTCACTTTAAATGCGCCACGAGCATTAGAGGTGTGGTCGCGCCCTATGTTTGTCCGACCCCTTTTCTTGACCAATCAGGTCGCTTTAAACCCGCCACATGCATTAAAGGCCAAACGGGACCTGCCACACCACCATGCTATTTCGCATGCCAAACGTGCCTTGCCATTCCACCATGCTAATTGGCATGCCAAACGCGCCCTGCCACGCCACCATGCTAATTGGCATGCCAAACGCGCCCTGTCACGCCACCATCCTAATCGACATGCCAAACGTGCCATGCCACGCCAACATGCTAATTGGCATGCCAAAGTGCCACAACAAGCGCGTCGAGATGCTAACCCACTTCTTGTTCGTGGCCAAAGCCATAACAAACTCCAATTAGGGATTTATGATCAAAACACGACTTTTGATTCAGTGGCATTAGTCGAAACCCTAATTTCTAGTCGTGGCCTAGAAATACGCCACTTTGGCCCCATAACATGCCACGATCCATGCGGGCCCAGAAAACCCTAGAAATAGCGCCATGCCGTGGCCACCCATGTCTATCCTTACGCCTGTGGTCATTCTCACACTATGGACCTGCCATAATTCCTTTGATGCGGCCATGGCACCATATGCACAAAAAACGTCATCGTGCCGGGACCACATACCACACGCGCTAATTAGGGTTCTGACATGCCAAACCCTAATTTAGGTAACGCCGCTATGCCAACCACGCCAAATAATGTTGCTTAGGGCATTAGGTTTGATATGGCAACAAAAGCCACAATTGCCAAGACATATTTGGATCCAACACCAACATGCCAAGGTATAACGACCAGGCCAACACCAGGTGCTACTCGCGCCACTATGCCGCTGGCGTATGCCAATCGTACCACTATTCCACTGGCATGTAGCAATCACGCCATTACACCACTGGCATGTGCCAATCGAGCCACCATGCCACTGGCGCCATTATGCCATCACCATGTGCTAACGGAATGTGGCCATAATCAACGACCCCCTCCTCTCATGAATTACAAATCTCGGTCGTCCAAATCCGCCACGGAATTGACCGGCCCATGGTAAGGCTTTGGTCACCAACCGAGACTAACCTAATAGCATCACACGCTATTCTCCTGCGGCAAGTCTCCTGACTTTCCACACATGGTTATCCGCCACCTAGCTGGCGTACAATTAATCATAATAATAAGGTCTTGCATACAAGACCGACTCAGCAATCTGCTGCACATTTTCCACAAAAATGCTCGAGGCATCAAACATGTCACAAACTGGGGGATGCTCATCAGGGTATTGGTCTGGTGGTTTACAGCGTGCGGCGTGCAACACGCCCATTATAAGAAAGTGTCAGGAAAGCGGGCAGTTAGTGGCGGCAAGAAGTAGTGGGTGTAAACCAACCCGTTTCCTCCATAGTGGGGACGTGGTTTCTAGCACTTACACATTACCCCACTTCTCCATCATTCAACTACTCTCACTTCCTACGAGATCATGGTGCATTCAATTATGACTTGTATAAATAGGTTCCTACCTATTTCGACCAAATGACAGAGTTTTGGTTAACAACAACACAAGTATCCAGAAAAACACCAAATAACTGATAGCTTACGTTCCGCAAGCCAGTTCCACATTCTGATACAAGTCATAAAACAACCATACCTTCAGAATTAACCATTATGGTCTCAACACCTTCTTCGCTTCCCTCCCTAAGACCAACCCTTCTCGTTCACTTTGTGAACGAAGCAATATTGGAACGACCATTTCTTGGTTTAGGCCAGGATTGTACAGATTGATCTCTTGAATCTAAAGTACTCCCGTGCAGTGCATTTGTTTAGGTCTAAACTCGTTTCTTAGCAACACATCCAAATTTACCAAAACCGACAGAAACAGTTTTTACCCCAAAATAATTGGTGACCATAGTGGGAGATTAATCTCTCGGTTGCGAAGTCAATTTACCAATTTTCATTCCAATCTTCCCAAACTCAAGATGGTGGATCTTAGGTCTAAATTCAATCATTAACCATAATTCAGTTCACTCACCAATCCCAACTTTCCGGTTCATGAGTTACCTCGAACATCCCAAACACTTCCAAACCCGCCAATGCTCGAAATCCAATCACCATGAAAGGTATCGCAAAATATTAAAAGAAGTTGTTATAAATCAAGTTGATATTGTCAAGCTACAAAATGAGACGTTTTTTCTCTTAAAAAGTATGGATAACCGGCTCTAGCAAGAGCCAGCAAACATTTGCTCGGAGAACGCCACCAAATTTGAGAGATGACATAAAAAATGTTGAATCCTTGTCTGAAGTCTGTGCCTCCACCAACGACGATGCGGACAGAGTATGTGGACTATCGGACGAGAGAAAAAGGGAATGACCAAAGCCGAGCAGTCAATACATCCCATGGCGTTACATCCTCTAACACAACCACCGGCGACGCAGGAAACATTCCCTCCGGCGTGACGCCTCCTATCACCAGAGCCAGAGCCGCTGTCACCCTTCCTAATGTTTCTTCGAGCGTAATGCCCCCAATTGATACCAGATCTACTGCCACTCCTCCATCAGAATAAGAGGCTGGAGGAGCCAGAGGAAGCCAACCCCCTATTACCACTATTGATTTGATGGAAAGATAAAAGTTCTCGTAAGGCTCAGACATGGATACAACTCAGAAAGAGATACTTATTTTCCTCAAGACACTAACGGAGCGGCTACCGCAAGAGTCACATCAACCCTAGATAGAGCTGACAAGGGATACTATTAACACCCGACGCAAACACTTCAGCAGGACACACATTTATAGATGAAGAGGCTCGCGTTGCACCTGAATGCCCAGTAGAAAGGAATCAGCAATCCAATTTCATCACACGTGAGGATTGGTAACGACTTATCTAAAATCAAGGAAAAGAAAAAAACAATCCTCTTGAGTTCACAGAGACCCTCTTCCCATCAGGAGGCGCAAGATTTATGGGGACTCCGTCTACAAAATCGTACAGTCTATGATGAAACATTTATGTGAGATTCTGCATTTCTCCAAGGCGCAACTTCAAGACATATTTGCATCCTTCAACCGTACTGTATCAAGAAAGCTTCTATTTCCATCCAGGAAAGTCGTTCCCAAACCCCAACCTCTCCTGGAAAGCACGATTGATAGATGAAACTAGGGACTCCTAACCACTGCTCACTTGAAGGATATCGAGTTTTACAGCATGTTGATTGACGCAGCCTCCGACCTCAACATTGTAACTGTCAAGACTCTGAGAGTTGCAAGGCAAAATCAAACAGAAGAAGCGTATTCTTTCCCATGAGGAGAAAACACAACTTGCGACCATCACTATTTATGTGCCGTCTTCCCATCCGCTATATCGCATCAACTCGTTTTTCGAAGCCAAGGGTTAATGGCGCCCTCACTGGAGTTCTCTCCAGGAGCCGCTCCAACGTTCGCTCCAGCAGCCGCTCCGCCTCAACGTTCGCTCCAGGAGCCGCTTCGCCTCAACGTTCTCTCCAGGAGTCGCTTCAATATTCTCTCCAGAAGCCGCTCCGCTTCAACGTTCTCTCCATAAGCCGCTCCGCTTCAACGTTCTCTCCAGAAGCCGCTCTGTTTCAACGAATCCCTCCAGGAGCCGCTTCAACGTTACCTCCAAGAGACTCTTCTACGTTCTCTCCCGAAGACGCTCCGTTTCATGATTCTCTCCAGGAGACGCTTCAACGTTCCCTCCAGGAGCCGCTTCAACGTTCTCTCCAGAATCCGCTCCGCTTCAACGTTCTCTCAAGAAGCCGCTCCACTTCAACGATTCCCTCCAGGAGCCGCTTCAACGTTCCCTCCAGGAGCCTCTTCAACGTTATCTCCAGAAGTCGCTCCGCTTCAACGATTCCCTCCAGGAGCCGCTTCAATGTTCCCTCCAGGAGCCACTTCAACATTCCCTCCAGGAGACACTTCAACGTTCCCTCCAGGAGCCGCTTCAATGTTCACCCCAGCAGCCGCTTCAATGTCCTCAAGGATCGTGATCGCAGCCACCCAAGGTTCTTAGTTGTGGCCACTTTTTGTCCCATCCCGCCAAAGCTCGTGGTCGTGGATAGTTTTACTCACTTACACATACAACGAATCCCCTTGCTTCCATGGACGCCCATGCAATTCCATCCAACCTATTTTGTTCCCACGACAATGTAGCCTCTTATGATCACAACTACTTCCAAGAACCTTTGTTGCTCGTTTGTTGATACCATCCAGAGCTTCACCATAGCGACAACCACTACAAAGGTAATCCGAACTTCTCCATATTTTAGTTTCACATGGAAGAATTAATAGAGTCACCAGTACAGATGCAAGATGGTGATATCTTTATCATGGTCAACCCACCGACCATACAAGATAGAAACATATAAACCACACTTGGGAACTGAGGCTCTACACGGAATCCCTTCACTGTCAAAGCTCAGAAGACACGGTAAACCAAAAGTCATAGCCAAGACAAAGTCATATACTCTTCAAAGGTGTAGCGTAAGGATATCATCACCTCTCTGTCTGGAAGGCGCCTGCAACACTTTACGAGGCCGCGACGGATCCCAAGCCTACTCAGAGAAACCAACTTCAGTAAAAAAAGATAAGTGCGACTGGGGGCTGCTCATCCCAGTCCATCCCTGACAACAATCAAAGATTCATGACATAACTCCATAGACGCGGCTGAAACGTTTTTCTTGAAGAAACACGGGGAGCCACGATTAACAACATAACTCTCCCACTTCTACCTCTTTGTTATCCAGAATATTTCGTCCATATGATGTTCCAAACATCCAAGCATCGTATCCAAGGAGTACAATAAGCTTGTATCAAATACCAGAGGCGTGGATTCAAGGTGATACAATCAAAGTAGGCTACACTTGGGGACTGAAGCCTCCTTCAGGTTTAGAAGTTTAAATGCAGTCACCACCTTACCAGCGAATGCAGTAGAAACACATCTTCCACGAGAAAATAGGCTCAGGATAATTACACATGGGGATCATGGGATGCCTTCACTTCCCTCCACTAGGTTATTTCTGATGTTAACATCGTCATTGTCGAAGCATTAAAAGCCGCAGGAATTTCTCAACATGAAGCCATACAGTGCATCAAAGACTCTAGAAACACGTCGCAGTGATATTCACATATCCGGCCACGCCATCAGATCTATGACCAGGCAGAAGTGTAACTGGGGACTTCTCATCGCATCCCATTCGATACAATAGTCCAAGATTCAGAAGGTGGTTCAAAGGATGTCGCTTGGAATGAATTTCTTGAAGACTTGATAGCAGCACACCGGCAACGGAACGCCTCTCAGCTCATCTACTTCACCTAATGGCTCCGGAAGATTTCGACCATACAAGCATCCACAACATATCATCGTCGCAATCGGAAAGGCAAGAATAAGCCTTCCAGACATCGGCTCAGCAGTCCAGACACCAAATAACTTAAAGTAAAGGACGAATCAACAACGCAGCTACACTCTCTAAGATTATCCTTGACGTGATCACTGCCGAGCATATATTTCATCCATCCATTCCAGGAGTGCAATGGAGTTTGGTAAATTTTGAAATCCACTAGAGAGGTTAGATGCTCATTTTTCTGGAGTCAGAACCTTAGTACACATTCTGGAGAATATCGATGGTACTGTTGGGTGGCTACATGAAACAAATAGAAAAGAGCACCTACCTTGAGTTCTCTTGGCTCGCGTTGCTGCTGATTATAATTATTGGAGATTTCTTTTTTGCCGTTGACGCCGCTAACAAAGAAAGTCATTCACACTGAGCTAAATGTCCAAGTTTGATCAACTACTCATGGATACTACACTCACAGCTAAAATACGAAGACAAGATGAACTTACCTTGCCGCCGACAATTGGCACGCCTATGATCGAGCTGCTGCAAACAAACACGAGAAGCTGACGAGCGAATAATAAAAGGATAGGAAGTTAGCACACCCTTTTAAATGCATAGCACTTTTGAAATTAGAATAGAGGAGGTTTTTCCTTTTCGACCATGCACGGAAGAAGGCAGCTGGGCCCGAAGTACCAACGCTCCATGGAACCAACCTCCATGACCTAACCAGCAGCGCACCAGCACGAGGAACACCAGCTGATCAACTTGCAACGATCCGTAGCCAAACCAGCCGCTCAACCTGCAACGCTCCGTGGCCAAGCTAGTAGCTCGCCAGTACAAAGATCACCAGCCGCTCGTACTTGCTTCCAAAGGTCGGTCGAACTTTTCCTGGTAACCTCTACATGTCTTGCCTTTTCGATTTTTAGCTTTGTCTGTCACCATCTAATGATTACCCCGCAACAATGTCACTGTTACGTACTAAGAAGGGGACTTAATGTTGATGGTGGTTTTTAGTTCAGGGCTAAAAATGTAAAAACCTATATTTAATGCGCCGTCTGCAAAAGGACCAAGCCATATTAAAGTAATGAGTGCTCGGGCCTCTCTACTCACACATGTACTGATCAATTCAGTATATTTATTCAGGATGGTGCATGTAGCAACAATCCCAGGCATTCTGTAAACTCTTGCCTACATTACTCATTAGTGTATGGTTTATTAAGAATTTTCCTATGCTATGTTCCCCGGCTGAACCCTTAATATTGATATAACATGACAATTAGTGTTCGCTCGCACGCTGAGTAGCATGAATTTCCCGAAATATCAAGGTTAACGTTTGCATAAAAGTACTCAATCAGAAAGCGTGCTGCTCTCTGGCAATAAACTTAAAGAACTCTGTGGCAACATATAGAACTCACCGAGTTTACTCAATATTGTGATAATTCACAACATTCGAATATAAACCTAATTAATTTGCAAAAATTAGGTTTTGCGCCCTGCGCAGAATATCAGGCCCTGCTGGCCAAAACTAAACCTAGGAAAACTATGTACGTAATCCACCATGGATTAGTAGGTGCAAAGTCCTACCCGAAATCAGAAAACGAGAAATAAAAGAGGAGCTGCAACAAGGGGGGGCGTGTCCGTGCCATAGGCCAGCCGGCACCACCTGTAGATGGCCACGCCCCCATGATGCTTTCTGGCCCTCCTCTTTCCCATCGACGGTCACTTTCAATGCTCCACGAGCACTATAGGTGTGGTTGCGCCCTATGTTTGACCGACCCCTTTTCTTGACCAATCAGGTCGCTTTAAACCCGCCACATGCATTAAAGGCCAAACGCGCCCTGTCACGCCACCTTGCTAATTGGCATGCCAATCGCGCCCTGACATGCCACCATGCTAATTGGCATGCCAAACGCGCCTTGCCGCGCCAACATCCTAATCGATACGCCAAACGTGCCATAACAAGCGCGACTACATGCTAACCCACTTCTTGTTCGTGGCCAAAGCCATAACAAACTCCAATTGGCGTTTTATGTTCAAAACACGACTTTTGCTTCAGTGGCATTAGTCGAAACCCTAATTTCTAGTCGTGGTCCAGAATTACGCCACTTTGGCACCACAACATGCCACGAGCCATGCGGGCCCAGGAAACCCTAGAAATGGCGCCATGTCGTGGCCACCCATGGCTATCCTTGCGCATGTGGCCGTTACCACACTATGGACCTGCCATAATTCCTTTGATGCGTCCATTGCACCATCTGCACATAAAACGTCATCGTGCAGCGACTATATGCCACACGCGCTAATTAGGGTTCTGGCATGCCAAAACCTAATTTAGGTAAGTCCACTACGCCAACCACGCCAAATAATGCTACTTAGGGCATTAGGTTTGATATGGCAACAAAAGCCATAATTTCCGAGCCATATTTGGATCCAACACCAATATGCCAAGGTATAACGACCACAACTACACCAGGTGGTACTCGCGCCACTATGCCACTGGCGTATGCTAATTATGCCATTATGCCACTTCCATGTAGCAATCACGCCATTACGCTACTGGCATGTTCCAATCGTGCCACCATGTCACTGGCGCAATTATTCCATTACCAGGTGCTAACGGAATGTGGCCATAATCAACGGCCCCCTCCTCTCATGAATTACAAATCTCGGTCGTCCAAATCCGCCATGGAATTGACCGGCCCATGGTGAGGCTTAGGTCACCAACCGAGACTAACCTAATAACATCACACGCTATTCTCCTGCGGCAAGTCTTCTGACTTGCTACACATGATTATCCGCCACCTAGCTAGCGTACAATTAATCATAATAATAAGGTCTTGCATCCAAGACCGACTCAGCAATCTGCTGCACATTTTCCACGAAAATACTCGAGACATCAAACATGTCACAAACTGGGGGATGCTCATCAGGGTATTGGTCTGGTGGTTTACAGCGTGCGGCGTGTAATACGCCCATTATAAGAAAGTTTCAGGAAAGCGGGCAGTTAGTGGCGGAAAAAAGTAGTGGGTGCAAACTAACCCGTTTCCTTCATAGTGGGAATGTGGTTTCTAGCACTTACATATTACCCCACTTCTCCATCACTCAACTACTCCCACTTTCTACGAGATCATGATGCGTTCAATTATGACTTGTATAAACAGGTTCCTACCTATTTCGACCAAACGACAGAGTTTTGGTTAACAATAACACAGGTATCCAAAAAAACACCAAAGAACTGATAGCTTGCATTCCGCAATCCAGTTCCACATTCTGATACAAGTCATAAATATCCACACCTTCAAAATTCAATATTTTTGATCTCAACACCTTCTTCGCTTCCCTCCCTAAGACCAAACCTTCTCCTTCACTTTGTGACCGAAGAAAGACTGGAATAGCCATTTCTTGGTTTAGGCCAGGATTGTACAGATTGATCTCTCGAATCTAAAGTACTCCCGTGCAATGCATTTTTTAGGTCTAAACTCGTTTCTCAGCAACACACCCAAATTTACCAAAACCGGCAGAAACAGTTTTTACCCCAAAACACAAGGCTAGACAACTTGCTCGGGTGGTTGATCGTAAAGTTAGCTTTCTAACTCACGAACATGGTGTGTCTACGGTCAAGAGAGTACAGGAAATCAGTGATACCTTCTATGATTGATTCATTAAAAGGTATGAGGTTCTCAATGAACTTTGATTTTATTTGTCTAGTAAATCTTCTTATGAAAATTTTATTCTTGTGTTTCAAGGAAGAATAACTAGAGTTTGGAATAGCCATTATTGTGATTACACATAGCTATGTCCAACGTTTTCATCTTTATTTTTTAGGTTTATTTGGTTAAATTCTAAAATTGTTTGAAAGATGATTTTTGTAGTATTAATATTTATGGTTTTATATATTGCAATTTGTTATGGGATATGTGTGTTTGCGCCCGTGAACTATGATTGTCCCATACTTTATCAAAAGTTAAGTCTTTCACATGTCGATATGCAAGTATTGATAAAAAAATGAATTAAATTTTGACGTTACAAAAGTTAAGCCTATTGTATGTCATTATGCAAATATTGGTGGAAGATAGGATGAACTTTTGTTTACGAGCATTATGTCTATTATATGTCATTGTGCAAATAATGATGGAAAATAGAATGAATCCTTGTCTATTCCGCAGTATTGATCTTCCCTGATCCATATTTTTATGTACATACTGTGTGGCTCCATAAGTTCTCTTATGTTGAGCATTTCCGATTAAATTAATCATGGGTTTTCTTGTGGTTAATTTAATTGAGTATTTTGGATTCAAATTCATATTCATATGTGATTTTTTATGTCCAAAGAAATCCTTCTTTTCTTGTGAAAGTATGGTTGCTCTTGTTGTTCTTTCGGGAATGCCATTTTATGGGGGAGAGTTCTTAATTGAACTTGTGCTTAATTGCAAAATCTTTGTGGGGAGCGCGGTTGTGGAATATTATAGGGGTTATCTTGTATCTTTATAAACTTCTTGATGAATGCATTTAGCTTCGGCTGTATGATGGCATCTAAAAAGTTGATATGTGCTTTCTTTTGGTCATGAAATGTCTCTATGGAAATTTCATTAAGATCCCACTAGTTTTCGTACCTTTGCCAATTTTATTGAAAAAAGGGGGAGAATTAATGTCTAGTTCACACTACAAATACATATGGTTTTCGGATCATTATGTAAGGGGGAGTGGTTTCCATATGAGATGGAGTATTGACTAAGGGGGAGTGATACATATCACCATAGTATTGTTGTCGAAGTTGTGATACAATTGAACTTTAATGATGTGTAATAATATTATGACACGGTGTAACAATGATTGAGAACTCCTGTTTTCTCATTTTTATAGCTACGGATTTTCAACAACGATGATGCTAAACTTACAACCTTTGGAATCATTGGATTACTTGGAAGTGGCGAAGATTTCGAGTAATGTTGAAGAACCAAGGAGATCATACATGTGGAATAGAAGCTACAAAAGTTTATTTATTTATTTTGTATTCCATATGTATTGATAGTTTTGTCACTAAAATTGACAAAGGGGGATATTGTTAGAGCACTGCTCGGTCGAACTCGCATGCGTTGCTATCTCAAGCATGTTTGTCAATATTAGTGATCAAAACTATAAGTCTTGATTTCTAGTCTACTATTAGCTAAGTCTCGGACTAGGATAGAAAGTGTAGTTGAGCTCTAGACTCCATGGCGATCATCATACAAAGACGAAGAACTACTCAAGGAACTGGTGGAACTTCATCGACTAAAAGGTATGTGGAGACTTGAACTTATCTATCACTCAAAATTCTATTTAATCTATCGCCTATCTTGAGATAAAAGTCGTATTGATATACAGACTATGATTCTACACACATTTTCTATTTAGATCTGAGTTTATCTCGCTTATCTATTTCTCGAAATATGTGTTGGTAAGATTTCTCTTTGGCCAAGTTCATATTTACTAGTGACGAAAGTCATATTAGTTTCAATTACTTGAAAATTGCTTTGACGAAAAACAGCTTGTGAACAACAATTATATAACGTCCTCTAAGAATGTTTCAATGATTGAAATGAGAGTTTAGATTATAACCTTGAATGGATATAAACATTGTGAATTTCTGCTGGAGTACGTGCACTATCGAAAGTTCACATCCTGTGAATTTCTGCTGGAGTTTGTGAACTAAAACCAAACTTATTCGTACTTAACTACGTGTACCAGTATGCGTACTTAAGTGGGTTAGTTTCTAAAAATGATTATTCGTGAACTTAAACTCATATAAACTAAGGACAGTACGTGCACTATCGAAAGTTCACATCCTGTGAATTTCTGCTGGAGTTTGTGAACTAAAACCAAACTTATTCGTACTTAACTACGTGTACCAGTATGCGTACTTAAGTGGGTTAGTTTCTAAAAATGATTATTCGTGAACTTAAACTCATATAAACTAAGGAATGCATACTTGCAAACAGTGGCTATAAAGTTCATGAATTGATTCGAGTGAATCAAATCATTTTTGCTTCGATTGTGTCTTATATACTTCTATGAGATCTAAGCAATTGAACAACTCTCTAACTAGTTCTCTTGAGTCATTTGAACTAGTTATGGTTAAGAAGAATATGGTTGATATGAAAGTGCTCATATGGCTAACCATTTGGTTAACTATTGTTGTACCAACTAAATGTACATATTTGGGTACGGTTACACAAACCTAAATAAACGTGCATTTCATTTGTGTGTAACAAGCTAAGTTCGATCGAACAGTTGAAAGATATTGGCTTGAATCTAATCAGGTTTTCATTTAATGGTGAATATTGAATGCTTTGTTACTAAGCTAACGTTGATTGCAAACCCTAATTTGAAAGACTATATAAAAGAGAACTCTAGAAACTGGGAAGCCGAATCCCCACACCTCCTGTGTGATACTAGTTGTATAAGATAGAGTCGATTCTCCTTTAACCTTAGGTTTCTATCGAGACCCTGTAGGTTAACGACTTAAATACTTCATTGGGATTGTGAAGCCAGACCCAACTATTTTCTCTGTAGTTGCGTGATCTGATCTAGCTATTTTTATCGTATTTGAGTACAATCGTAAGATTGGCTTGAGATTAATTTCTCCGATAGGAAAGATATAAAAGTAGTAACAAAACCTTCGTTTCATCATTTGTGATTCCACAATATCTTGTTTCACTAGTCGATTAAGATTATTGTGAGGTGATTGATAATACTAGGCTGTTCTTCGGGAATATAAGTCCGGTTTATCAATTGGTTCCTGTTCACCTTGATTTATCAAAAGACGAAAAAAAAACTTATAGGTGTTTCTGTGGGAGACAGATTTATCTATTACCGTAGACTTTTCTTTCTGATACATATTTGTTTATTACAGTCTTCGACTTTGGGTCGTAACAACTCTTAGTTGTGGGTGAGATCAGCTAAGGGAATCAAGTAAGTAGTATCATGCTGGGATCAGAGACGTAAGGAGCGCAACTGCACCTTGGATCAGTGTGATATTGATTGGGGTTCAACTACAGTCCAAACCGAAGTTAGTTTGTAGTAGGCTAGTGTCTGCAGGTTCCTAATACAATGCGTGTTCAATCTGGACTAGGTCCCGGGGTTTTTCTGCATTTGCGGTTTCCTCGTTAACAAAACTTCTGGTGTCTGTGTTATTTATTTTCGGCATTATATTTTGTTATATAATTGAAATATCACAAGTTGTGCGTTAAATCGATCAATTGGGAAATCCAACCTTTGGTTGTTGATTGAAATTGATTGATCCTTGAACATTGGTATTTGGTACCGTTCAAGTGATTTCTCTTATATTCAATTAGACTCACAGATTTCTTTTTTCTTGAGTAAGTATTGAATCGAGAAAGAGAGATATAACTCTTTGATATACTTCTATTAAGATTGAGTCTGGCTGTTTAGTTGATTCTCTTAAAGTACATTGGAGTTTGTCCATACAAATTGCTAAGCGAAATATTGGGTGTGGTTGTTAGACCCCCACTTTTTCAAATAGAGTTATTAACAAAATCTTCCGTCAAATCCTAAGAACACGGAGGATAGGAGCAACCATTCTAGATAAACAAACCTGGAGTATGCGTACTCAAGCAAAAGGTTTTGGTATTTAAATGGTTTCTCAAGAAACCAGAGTTTAGGGTTTCCAAAGTTAGTCCGTGACAAGTAACGTGGGTACCCGTACGAATACAAACTTGACCCGTAGACAGAAAATACCCAAGAGTGAACAATGGAAAACATGAAAACTGTTTGTTCAACAATGTTTTGCTACGTGACAAATTTCACAAATTTTGGCTCAGTAAATTTTATATTCTCACCAGAGAAAAGAATTTAGAGCAAAAGATTAGCATTTTTGACACAATAAAATTTCAAAATGATTTGAAAAACTTTGTCAAAAAAATAAATGCAAATACTTATGCAAACATGTTTATGAAAGATAATCCGGCTAGGAACGATAAAAAAATAACCAGAGAATCAGAAAACACTTTTCCATCAAGTATACCTGATTATATCTCACTCGACCTGGAATTTTTGTGAGTGAGATTTCAACCTTGTGATTAATTAGCACAAGTATGAGCCTTGAGATCATCAAATGAACGTTGTTTTCGGTTAAACCTCTTTCTCCTGATCTTTGGAGGAAAACCGTTATGATGCGGAAAGTTATCGTAAAACTTACTATCATCAAAATATGATGCAAAGTTTTTGTTCTTACCTGAAAAAATTTGACTACGAGGAATTGACAACACGTTAATAATCTCTTTATAACCTTCAATTATCATTTTTAGGTTGTCTTCCATATATCCATATTTGCTTCCTTCTTCTTGTACCCTTTTCACATCATGAACAACATTATATCCCCTTTTAATAGAAGAAGATCCCTGAGCTCTTCTTGGACGAAATGGTTTAGGAAGATTGTTTCGTATTTGAACATTTGAGGAACACATCGAACTGACTTTCCTGTTAGGGTACACATGGTGAGTACTAAAACCAATTGGTCTATACACACGAATGTCAGTTACACCTTTGAGAATTAAATCTAAAGTGTGTTGAAGATGAGCAATAGAATTGTCATTCAGCCTAGATTTCCTTTTTTGTTCAACATGTCCTTTTGAGTCACAAAAGAGACACACTTTCTGATCACCTAAGTGATTAGATAGAACAGTCTTAAAACCATCGTTGGGAGATATCTTCCTTCCATGTGATGCAATTATTCCTTGATTAGAGGAAGACACGGGCACATCCTGTTCAACAGGAAGGGATTTTAATTTTGTTTCTGGAACTGAATTTTTTACAGTTAAATCAGAAGCAATTGGTAAAGTGGACTCTTTGGAAAATTCTTGAACATAGAGTTTACTCTAAAGAAGTTAAATTTGCAAAGCATCCTCTTTGAGTTTTTCCTCAAGCAGAGTTCGTGAAGAATAGACTGAGGCGTTTTCCTTTTGAAGGACCTTTAGAAGAGGAGTCACGCTCATTTACCATACCAACAAGAGTATTGACTTTGTGTTTCAACCGATTGACATTATCATCCTGGATTCTAACAAGTTTAAGAATCACTGCATTCTCTTTGGCTGCTTCTCTTTCAACTTCAGAGTCAGACTCGTCAGTAAGAAAATCCGGGTAATACTTGTCAATGGAAGTCTTTTTCTTTAGAACACAAAGTTCGTCTATTTTCGAGATTGACAAATCTTTCTCTTTAATAGATTTCATAGAAACAGAACTTTTGTTTCTGGTGATGCGTTTATTAGAGATAGCATTTCTGTTTATTTTCAGATCGCTACAAACACAGACTTATTAGGTCTTAAATGTGTTTGCCTGCTCTGTGTGGATGGGGAAAAACGGTTCGATGGTTTTTCAGGGATTTGAGGAGACAAGCGTGTTATCGAGACTCCTCAACCGAGCAAACTGTTCAACCTCACATAGATACACTGCAAAGGGAGTGCTTAGATTCGAGAGATCAATTTGTAGGACTCCAGCCTAAACCAAGTCAATGGTCGTTCCATAGTCAATTGGGTCGCAAAGAGGGAGATGGGTTGATCTGTAGAAGGGAAGCTGAGAATTTTGTGAGATCAATGATGATAAGGGATTATGGATGTGTTGAAGGTTTCTGCAAGTTTTCTGTGAACTGATGAGTTCGAATAAGTGCTGGTAGATTGATGAATTCTTGAGAGTAATTGCTCGAGAAATTCTGTGTGGACGAATGTCGGTGTCCCTCAACCATGGATTCAGAGACTTATTTATATTGTCAGAATAATAAACACTTTGATCCCTGTAAGTGTGACGGTTTCTTGAGTGAAAGAGTAGGGAAATGGGAAATCATGGTGAAACCAGTTCCAGGTCGTGCGGAGACTTGTTTAACCGTCCGTCCACTACTTTGCTAACTCCTTCAAACGTTTGCACGACTTACTCACATTTCTCATCGTGGATGAATCCACGTGCCGTAGGCCGCCAGACCAAAACCCTAATTGATATCCCCCCATGTGACATGATTGATGTCTCACGAATCGTGGAGTCTGCAGGACAGACGTGTATTTAATTAGTCAGTTGTTGACTGTTTAAACAATGAGTCTAGGTTTTGTTAAATTGAGCATGAGCGATGAATGCTCAGTGATTCATGGATCGAACATGTCTGTTGAGACGTAGTTCTTTGAATGATGTTGACATTGCGCCTATTAGCAAAGATTGTAAATTCGGCAACTGAGCTCGATTCGATGAATTACTGAATATTGATAGTTGGAGAAATATTCAAGCAACCGAGAAAGTATTGCTCAATTCGACAAATTACTGATAAATTACTGAATATTGATAGTTGGATCAATATTCGAGCAACTGAGCAAGTATTGCTCAATTCGATGAATTATTTATTAGTAACGTGACCCAATAAAATATTAATTAAAATATTGGTAGATTACCGAATATTATATGATTAATCCAGATGTTAATTGCTAAATCAACATAAATTCATTAGTGTTTGAATCTTGCTCGAAATGATGATTTGTGGAGCGTTTATTCGAAACCCTAATTTTTAATCAATTGTTCATCAATTGATGAATCGCTGAAAATAGGTCATGTGTGATAGAGGGACCGACCACATGGGATGATGAACGTCCATGTGGCGCCCAAGTGCTCGAGTGAGCATGCACCAGGGTCCCCAGTTGGTGAAAGAATGATAATTAAATGTCAGTTTCATCATTTATTGAAATAGTGCTCGATTGAGCATTAGGTGATAAATCCTAATTATGGAAAATTAAGGGACCGACTAATAGGGAATGAAACCGGACCTTGGTGGTCGTGGGATCAGCTGATGGCCGTTTGATCAAACTCCAGGTTGGTTGAAAAGAGTTTGAACCCAGTATGAGCGATTACACAAATTAGGTCAAAATTATGAAAACGTGTGGGACCGGCTCGTTGCAAGCCTTAGAGCCCCCCTTGGTCGGTCAAGGGAGCATAAACGTGTCACCGTAATTCCCGTATCTCAGTCCAGAGAGTTTCGGTATTTTCTGGTGTGCGTTTGTGCAATATGTTGAATTTTCAGAAGAGTTTGATCTTTGACTGAAATTCTTGATTTTTGCTCGTATGAGCATGTGTGCTCATTTGATCAATATTTTGTAAATATTAAATTAAGGATATTTTGAAATTTAATATTGCCGTGAGAAGCTAGCCGGCCGTATGATCATGTCGGCTTTTGGCTTTTCATGATTTGAGCAATATTTGAGAAAATATGAAGAAACCATGATTTTTGCTCAAACTGAGGAGTTTCATGAGATGAGGAAAATAATAATTATGAAAGACTAGGGATTGTAAGGTGTGGAACCGACCACGACTAGGGCATGGACGGCTGGCCAGGTAGCCCGGTCCCATGATACCATTCCCGGTTTTATATTATTATTTTTCATGAAACCGTGAAACTATGGAGAAACCATGAGTTTTGTTGAAACGGGGGAGTTTCATGAGATTAGGGAAATAATCATTATGAAAATACAAGGGATTGCAAGGTGTGGGACCGACCATGGCTAGGTCATGGCCGGCCGGCTAGGTTGCCCGGTCCCGCAACACCTTTCCCTATTTTATATTATTATTTCTCATGAAATCATGAAAATATGGAGAAACCGTGAGTTTTGCTCAAACAAGGAAAGTTGCTACGATGAAGGAGTTTTCATGAGTTCATGAAAATAACAAAATAAGGAAAAATAATGGAAGAGGCATGGGACTGGCCACGGCTAGGGCACGGCCGGACAGTCGGTGGGCCCGACCCATGAGCGCCTCTTTATTATTTTCCCTCTCTTGTTTTGTGCAGGATTCCTCGTTTGTCCATATTTTCCAATGCTCGTTCGTGCATTCGGGTGCTCGGTCGTGCATCATTGTCGAGTGCACTTGCACCATTTTATGGGGTTTACTCAGTGATGGTCCAGATGCCCTGTTGTTGAGTATTTATTACTAACTTATGAAATTCAGTGGAGAATGATTCATGAAACTGAGTAATAAGGTGAGTAGTTATTTATTATCAATTCATAGGATCAGCCGTGGATTCGACCATGAATTCGGAATAATAAAATGAGCATTACCATTCCATGGGATCGTGGATTCGACCATAGAATCAGAGTAATAAAATTATCTATTACAATTCCATGAGATCAGCCGTGGATTCGATTATAAAATCGAAGTAATAAGATAAGATAATTATCTATTACCATTACATGAGATCAAGCCGTGGATTCGACCATGGAATCGTAGTAATGAGATAAAATAGACCGTCTTCTAGGAATTCAGTAGTGAATGTCACGGTAGAATTAATCTATTGCAGAAGGGATATTATCCAGTTAAAGCGTCATACCCATTCTGAAAGGTGCATAGTCTGGGAGCAACGAGTGTCGTCGACGTCCTGAAGGCGTTAATACTCCCAATCTTACGGAGAACCGCCTGAGTCTATACACAGTCTCTCTACATAGTCAGGGAACAGTGACTGTCATCGACTTCCTGAAGGCGTTAATGCTCTCAATCTTACGGAGAACCTCCCAATTATTCTTCTATGTAGAGGGGGGTCTCTCTCATGTAGTCAGGGAATAGTGAGTGTCACCGACGTCCTGAAGGCGTTAATGCTCTCAATCTTACGGAGAACCGCCCAATTATGTTATTCTACATAGAGGGCATGATGAAATGCAAGGAATCGAACGCTCAGCTAGTGGAGTCTTTTCTAGAAACATATTCATCATGGATCGTAAAATATGAATCGTCACATGCCTGAAAGCCATGTAAGAAACATGCAGTATCATGATTTTACGGTTTTGACCTTTGTTGAAAATCCACCATCTATATTAAGTCCCCTGCTTAGTGAGCGACAGTCATATTCCGCGGTAAGCATTAAATGGTGATTTTCAGTCGACAATATCAGTGGTTGAACTCAGTTGTGCAAAGGTATTTTCAGGATCCCCGATTTGCTCCAATGGCGTCATATACGAGCAAATGTTCAGGTGAGGACCCTGATAGTATGATAGAGTGTCACCCCGTGAACATGGATAGATGAGGCACGGCTGATTTGATCAGTCAAAAGTCCAGTTTTGGTCGGTTTAGCGTTGGCGGGCCCAAGCCCAAAAAAGGAAACCCATGTTTTATTAGGTTTTGGAAACAAAATTGATATAAAAGGTAAGTATCCCTATTTTTTTTTTATTCTTGATGACCAACCACCCTCTCTTCTCCCTCACGCTTGAGCAGATAAAAAATATATATTTTTTTTGTGAACGCCAGAGCTCCACCTCCACCGACTGCCGCCGGCCAATTTCCGGCGAACTCCGGCGCCGACAAAGGAACGTAATTTTTTTGTTTGTTTATGTGTTTTTTGCTTTCATGAGTTGTTCATAAAACAAAAATCCCATCGTTGTATGCATGCGTAGGTTTTACGAAGAATTTGTTTTAGAAAACTTATATATGCCCGTTCGTTCGTTAGTTTAAGAAACGAGCAAAACTCCCTAATATGAAAGAGATACATGAATTATTGAATAGACATGGTATAGTTGCAGTAGAGAAAATTTTGTTTATGAGGTTTCATGAAAATCCAAATTTGTTTTCAAAGCATGAACTTTCGCAAATACTTTTAGAAACGTAGGTTCGTTCGTGGTAAAAGTAATAAGTAATGATCCTTAGAGTTAAAGGAATTTGAAAATACCTGTAGTTCATGATAAAATTTATTTGTGAGCTTTCAAAAATTTATTTGAAATATTTGGACCCTTGCAAAAATAGAAAAGACCATAGTTTCATAGACGAATGCTTGTTTGATTAAAATAAGTTTTTTTTTATTAGCTCACGTAAAAGAGGAATTTTTTTTTTACACGTGAGTTTTAATTTTTGATAAAAAAAATCAAATAGAAATTTTTGAGTAATTTTTAGAGATAAACAATTATATTTTATGATTTTATGATGTGTGTTTGCGGCATAAAATCATGGAACGTTCACATGAAGAGTTTATGTGAATTATTCATAGTTTCGTGAAAAGTCAGTGTTGACTCTTGAATGATAGGTTTTTTGCTCACTTTTGCAGGTTTGAAAGAGTAAGCAAGTTTTCGAAGTTTTACGCTGTTCTCACTAAGTTCGTGAAACCGTAAATAGGTAAGAGTTGAGGATTACCATTTTGTAGACGCTGATATGAGCGTCATGATTATTCAGCTGCTTTAATCCATTGTGTTGACGAAATTCATGCATGGATGTCACAGCAACTTTGCAAAGATTACTCAGTCTCGTGGTAGCGCTTTTGAAGATGATGTTTCTAGAGAGGGAACTCCCAGAGAGGATGTTTCTACAGACGTGTCTTCCAGGAATGATGATTTTTCCAGAAATGATGATTCCGAGACTTCTCAGGAGAAAGAGAAAACTCCCAAAACTAAGAACATTCCAAATGCTGAGGACAAATTCTTTGTGTATCTGTATAGGCCCGAAAAACGTCCCTTAGGTTCCTCGTTTCGGCTGCTTATAATTCCCAGGAGCACTACTCAAAAACAAGTTGGTATCTCCTCCAGCAATAACTCGGTTATGTTTTCAAGGGAAACACTATTTGGCTTCACATGTGGAACTCAAACTTTCTCGGAAGCCTCTGACACATTTCTCTAGATGGGAAAGACACATGTTGGGTCATAGCGGTGTAAGGAACATGTTGGATTGTGCACAGGTGACACGAGCTATTCAAGCTGTTGGGGATTCAATCATTAATCATGATATACCAGGTATCGTGGCCTTACTTACTCATTGGTGCATTCCTACTCATACTTTCATATGCAGATGGGGAGAATTCACCGTTACTTTAGAAGATGTAGCTGCTTTGTTGCATCTTCCAGTCACTGGAAATTTCCCTGAAGAGCTCTCAGCGGAAGAGAAGGTGATGTCTGGCGTATTGGAAGCTAAAATGCACAAATTCAACGAGACTCCCATAATTTGCTACTCTCAAGGGTTGAGATACTGGTGGCCGAGAGATGGAGTTCCTGAAGAACCTGTTGATGGTACCTTAACCATTGCTGCTTTCTTATGCTTGTGGCTCTCCAGAGACGTTCTTGAAGACAGTGGACATTTGTTGAAGCCATTTGTGATTCCTTTCGCCATAAGGATGGATAAAGGTGAGAAACTTCCTATTGGTTTGTTTGTGGGTAAAAACTGATTCTGCTATTTTTGGTAAATTTGGGTGTGTTGATGAGAAACGGATCTAAACCCTAAACAAATGTACTACATGGGAGTACTTTATATTCGAGAGATCAATCTGTACAATTCTGGCCTAAACCAAGAAATGGTCGTTCCAGACTTGCTTCGGTCACAAAGTGAAGGAGAAGGGTTGATCTTAGGGAGGGAAGCGAAGAAGGTGTTGAGATCAAAAATATTGAATTTTGAAGGTGTGGCTATTTATGACTTGTATCAGAATGTGGAACTGGCTTGCATAATGTAAGCTATCAGTTCTGGGTGTTTTCTGGATACTGTGTTAACAACACTTGTGTTCCTGTTGTCGAAATAGGCTGAAAACCTATTTACACAAGTCATTTGAGTGCAACCCTGATCTCGTAAGAAAGGAGGAAGTTAAGTAATGGAGTAGTGGGATCGTGTAAGAAGTGGTGATCATCACGTGGTCACATCTTCGTCCACTACTCTCATCGTTGTCAACCGTCCATCTTTTCCTGACACATTCTCATAATGGGCGTGTTGCACGCCGCACGCTGTAAACCGCCAGACCAATACCCCAGTAAAAATCCCCCTAGTTTGTGACATGTTTGATGTCTCGAGTAAGTGGGTCAAGTCGTGGGACTTTCCGGAAAGAATAGCGTATGGTGCTATTAGGTTAAACAACTAAGTTGTTTATAAGGCCGACATAAAATATCGTGTGTATTCGATGTATGTAAAGCATCGCATTCAAGAAGCTCAAAGTAATCGATGTATATAAAGCATTGTTTTTTTAGAGCTTGGTTAAATAAGTCGTGGATTGAGCTCCTTAAAAAGGTGTCATGTCCGACCATCTTTGGGAGATCGTTTGAGGGCCGTCTGGACGAGCCGCCACTTGGTCAATTGCTCCCTGTGAAAGAGTGGTGGCCGGTGATCATTGAGATACCTCATTGATCACTTAAAATTTAATCTAAGCCGTCCGACCAGGATAGTGAAGTCGGACGGATGAGATGGTTTGCGGTAGATGTTCGCCGCTGTTGATTCAAATTAGGGTTCGGAAACCATGTGGCCAAACCTAGTTTAGCTAATTGAACGTGAGTGTTGGGAGATAACAGGAGCAGGCCGATCGGCCGTGTGTGAGAACGGGTCGTTAGCGTGCATGTCGACATCTCCTGGGCCATCTAAAATCATATCTAGGCCACTCAATTCAGTCGGCGAAGATGAGTGGTCACTATCGATTTGCGACAGAAACATGCTGCCGCAAACGTGAATTAGGGTTTTAGAATAAATGCGACTACTCTTGTTCAATCGAGTGATTCGATGCATCATTGACTTCCCACGGGTAATTCGATTGAACGGGAATAACGTTGGGCCGGTGGTGAACTCATGTGCACCTCCTTGATTGTCCAAAATGCGATTTAAGCCGTCTAACTAGGCTGGCTAAGTTGGATGATTGTGATCGATTTAAGACATTAATGCATTGCTGCGACCCAAATTAGGGTTTTGAAAGCATCGTGTTTGCCCTAGTTTGTGCAAACTATTTATTTCCCTACGGACTTGCCGCGGATAGACCGATCGAGTAGGGGAAAGTTGGGCCGCCAGTGTGCATGCTGGCACTTCCTTAATCACTTGTAGGAAGATCCAAGCCGTCCAACTAGGCTGGCAAAGTTGGATGATTGGGATGTTTTGAGACTGTTTTGGCCGGTCTAGCTCGTTCGAGCTCTCCTCTTCAACAACGCGGTCACCCATGTTTGGGGTTGGCGTTCAATGACGTTGAAGCATGTTAGATGAAGTCCGACAGGTCAGGGTATTTGTGGGCCCACCGACGGTCATCGCGATGATCGCCTATTTCTGCCAGGGCTTGGCTAGGCTTGTTGAATTTCGCGGCCAAATTGTGCGTCCTTGATCATTTTGAGACTGATATGGACAGTCTAGAGTTCGCTTAAGGAATTTAAACTTGTTTGATCGAGCTATATTTAATTAAAAGTGTGTCGATACGAAAATCTCTTTCTCAGAGAATGATGTAGCCTGTGTGGGTATTTTCATGCAGATCTCAATACTGGCACTTCAGGAGATTCATGCTACTCTGCTGAGAGTGAACACTTAATCGTCATGTCATGTCAATAATGATAGTTCGGCTGGGAACATAGCATATGCAAATACTAGGCAAGTCATGCATTAGTTAGTAATGCTGGCAAAAATAGTATTCACAGAATATTTGGTATTGCTAATACGCATACCATTCTGAGTGAATTTCATATATATATATATATTGAATTGCTCAATGAGCGAAGAGGGTTTTTTGCACTCGTCACTCTTCAAATGGATTTACCCCTTGCAAGGTGACAGCGCATTAAATACTGGTTTTACAATTATAGCCTTGAACTGAAAGCACCATCAACATTAAGTCCCCTGCTTAGCACGTAATAGTTACACTATTGCGGGGTAAGCATTAGATGGTAAAAAATAAAGGTAAAACTTATGAGAAAAAGTTAGATGTTACCAGGAGAGATGGGTCGGCCTGTCCTTGGAACATGTCACGTTCAAGAGGTGTCCAGGTAAGCGTTCCCCTAGCATGATGTCAGTTGGCCCCAGGTAGATTAGGCATACTGTTGGTCGGGATATCAAACTGCATTCCAAGTCCCTTGTACATCTGAGTATCGTTCCAGAGTGTGTCCAAGCTTTCCTTATTCATGACGATGTCATAATCCTCGACTCTGATGTGGACAAGCCCTGTCATGAGAAATATCCTTAAAAGGCTGCTGAAGTAATTGAAGCAGCTCCCAAAGAGAATGTTGATGCAGCTTCCGAGAAGGGTGTTGAATCGGATCGAGAGGATGTTGAAGAAGCTCATGGAGAGGACTCTAGTGAAGGCGCCATTGACCCTGGCGTTGACGATACTTCTTTGATGTTTAGTAGTATGCGGTTAGATCCAGGGCTTGATCGAATAATAATCATTCATTCATGCTGCTTTTATGATTTTATGTTTCCAGTTGGATGATTGAATGAAATCTCCCGACTAAGAAATCCAAATTCTTAGAAAGATCTCGTAATGTCTTGAAACTTTAGACATGGCTCTACTCGGTAAGGTTAGAGTAGAGTCTGTGTACATGATTCTGCAATCTTAGCTCTCTCATTCTTTTCTTTGATATTCCCCTTGTAGACTAAACACTTCTTGATGGCGTGCCAGCTAGGTATGTAAAAGAATGGATGCTATGTCGCGAATCTTTAAGGACTTCCTTCAAGCGACATCTTTTGAACCGTCTTATGAATCTTGGATGGTTGTATGGAATGGTATGCGATGAGCAGTCCCCAGTTACACTTCAGATTCGATGGCGTATCAGGATATGTGAAAATATCTCCGATTTGTACTTTTGGAGCCTTTGATGCACATGTACGTCTTCATGTTGAGAAATTTCTGTGGCTCATAAAGCTTCAACAATGATGATGCTGATATCAGACATAAACCGGTTGAAGGACATGAAGGCATCCTGGCAGTTCCCGGGTGTAATTATCCCGAGCTTATTTTCTCTTGAAAGACGTACTTCCGCTGCATTTGCCGGTAAGGTGGTTGAAGAATTGATGAAGGCGGAAATCTTTCGGATTTTTCATTTGTTGATCAATGGGGGGAGTCGCTCTTGATAGATCTGAATTGTATCCAAACTTTTGGCAGCTCATTCACCCCTTCCATAGGAAATTGGAAATCTAGAAACACCGATTTTGTCGGCGATGTGGCAGACGTGATGCAGTTGGTCTGTGTGGCTTGTTGATGCATTGAAGCGGCTTCGGCCTCTGAAGGGAGTGCTGAAGCGGCTCCTTCTGGAGAGAGCGTTGAAGCAGCTTCTTCTTCAGTTTGATTTTTCCTTGAAAATTACATGCTTCTTGATTGACCGTCCTCTGATGGTGAAGGAATTTCATGTTGAGTCTCAGTCTCCAAGCGTGAGTTACATGGATCTATCTTGTATGGTCGGTGGGTTTACCATAATAAGGATATCACCATCCTGCCTCCGTACTGGTGACTCTATTACTTCTTCATGGGAAAGCAAAATATGCATAGGTTCGGATTACCCCTGTCCGTAGTGGTTGTTGCTATGGTGAAGCTCTGGAGAGCAACAACGATTCTTGGCAGCAGCTATGATCAGAAGAGACTGGCAGGAAGAGGCATGGTAGCTACTTGCACGAACTTGGAAGTCTTCATATAATGGTATAGATCGTCTCGTTATTAGAGGGAGAAGGAACCGATATCTTCCTTGACGTTTCCTCATGGAATGGAGAAGAGGGAGACAGTCCCCTGCCCACGAGTATCTATTGAGCTTTCAACTTGATAGATGCTGTCATGCTGGGTCTCTGAAGAAATAATTTGGGAGAGAATCGGAGTTGAACCCAATGTTGATGAGGATCATACGAGTTGTTGATCATGAGGCCGTCTTTGCGTCTACGTTGCGTTTCATAGACGTTCAGGCATATCGCTGGTTTTTGACAATACGTCTGCTCTCTTGAGTATGTTATCATCTTTGGACACCATGGAATCATAATGATAGCGTGCTTGCGTCTCTCTAAATTCAGCATATTTGAGATGGATAGTGTTGAGCAGTCCCCAACTACACTCCTTTGTCTTTATCATCTTTGGATCGTGACTTTGAGGAGTAGAGAAGTTCCCTCATGCAAATGACTTAACTAACATGTTGTGCAAATATGATGAAGCTCTTGACATGGAGAGTCTGTATGTACCTATTAAGTCTCATGTGCGACCTCCTTCGATAATGCAACTACTCCTTCTACGGAAGACGAAATTATGAAAGCGTCTCTCACTGATGTTGTTGCCGACAAGCCAGATATGGTATGTCTTGGTCGTTGTTTTATAATTGTGACAGTCATGCATGTGGTACTGGCATTGGAGTTGGCGGTTTTGGACGTGCAGGATGTTGTATCTCGGTGGTTTTCCTCTTGTTGATTCAATGAAACTGCTTACAGAAGGATGAAGGTTGTATTGCCTGTTGGTAGGATGCATGCTTCTACAAATATCATGAAGCTCTTCATTCCTGGCAGGCCTGGTTCTTTCTAGAAGGGCAGGTACCATTTTAGCCGAGCGCTTAACATCTTCACGAAGTTCAGAGGATGTCTAAAATTGCAGATTCTTCAGCATAGCACGATAGATGGGTACCATCCTATTAATGTATAATTCTACCAATCGTTGTTTAATCATATTTGGATCGTGATAATCCAGTGCCTGGATTTTGAACCTCTTGACATAATTATTTGAATGCTCATTGTTTCGTTGGAACATTCTCCCCAAATCTGAAAAGGTGATTTGCTCGGATACGAAGAAATACTTCTTGTAGAAAGCGGTTACCATCTCACACCAGTTGGATACGCTGTTTGGTGCAATGTTGTTGTACCAGGTGTACGCTCTCCCAGTGAGTGTCTTTGAGAACTCTTTCAGGCGGAGGATATGATTATATTCGTGCTCTCCTAATGACTCCAGAAAACGAGAGATGTGTTCACTAACATTACCAGTTCCGTCATAAAGGGAAAATTGAGGAGAAGAGTATACTCTCGGAAGAAGAACTCTTTGCACATCAGGAGGATAAGGAGGCTGATGCTGGTGCAGGTCTACAGGATTTTCCTTGCCTCGATGCTGGAGAAGTCGTTCTAGATCCTCACGCGTGATGAAATTGGACGGCTGATTCCTTTCCCTTGAGCGCTCAGGAGCAGCACGAATTTCTTCATCTATGAATGCACGCCCTATTGAAGTGCTTGCGCCAAAAGTGTAGAAAGTACTCCTTATTGGTTCTATGGGCTGACACGGCTCTTGTGGTAGTCGCTCCATTAGCGTCTTGAGGAAAGTGAGTACCTCTTTCTGAGTTGTAGCCATGTCCGTCTGAGCCTTAGTGAGAACTTCTCGTCTTTCTATTAAATCAACAATGGTGATAGGGGGTTGGCCTCCTCCGGTCTCTCGTCCTGATGGAGAAGTGGTAGTAGCTCTAGTAACGACCGGGGGCGTTATGCTCGAAGAAATATCGGTGGCGGTAGCGGGTCTGGATCTGGTGATCAGAGGTGTCACACCTAAGGGAGTGTCTCACTGTTGTCTGGGTTGACATAATAAGCGAACCCTTTATGATGATTTGAAGATGTGTCAAGCCTCCTTTGTTGTTGTAGATGTACGAATTCTCGGAATTACGCCATGTTCTGGATCTACACATTTTGTTGATGAAGTGGTAGCGGATATTCCTGACTTTAAATTGGTAGCAGTGGTGGAATAGAGATAAACCTTTTCTTTTGTGATCTCTGCAGGTGTCTCCCTAGGACTCCAATGGTGTTGAGATTTGTTGTCGACTATCTCCATACTGGAACAACAGCTACGTGAATCTTCACTTTGTCTTTCTGGGTGTGGACCCTTTGAGGCATTTCTGGCTTTTTCCATACAACACTTGTGGTGTTTGCAGAAAAGGTGGTTGCTCCATCCGGATCTCCAGAGAAGCCGTTGCGTTCTTCTAAGAAGTAGTCACGTCTTCTTGTGTCTCCAAGCGGCTTTCTGGTCCCTTCATCTGGGAGATTTATTGGTGCTCAACTATCCAAGGCATTTCCAGTAGCATTGTTTGAAAAATCATTTTTATGAAGCTCCTTAGCGAATGGAACACCGTAAATGAAATTGGTTGTTGAACCTAAATTGAATTTAATGATTGAACTGGATCTAAGATCCACCCTTTTGAAATTGAGAAAACTGGAATGAATATTGAAATATTGATTTTGCAACCGAGAGATCAATCTCCCACTGTGGTCTCCAATTGTTTATGGGTAAAAACTGATGTATTAAGCCGCTACAGACACTAGCCTACTCCAAGTTAACTTCGTATTGGAATTTAGTTGAGCCCTAACCAATATCACACTGATCATGGTACAATTGCGCTCCTTATATCTCTGATTCCCAACAGGACTCTACGCACTTGATTCCCTTAGATGATCTCACCCACAACGAAGAGTTGTTACGACCCAAAGTCGAAGACTTGATAAACAAATCTGTTTCACACAGAAAAGTCTATTGTATAGATAAATCTGTCTCCCACAGATAAACATATGAGTTTTGTTGCGTCTTTTGATAAATTAAGGTGAACAGGAACCAATTGATATACCAGACTTATATTCCTGAAGAACATCCTAGAAATATCAATCACCTCATAATAATCTTAATCGATTAACGAAACAAGATATTGTGGAATCACAAACGATGAGAAAAATATGTTTGTGACTACTTTTCAATCTTACCTATCGGAGATAAATCTCAAGAAAATCTTAACAAAGATAATACTCAATCACGATAGGAAAAGTAAGATCAGAACACGCAACTACAGAGAAAATAGTTGGGTCTGGCTTCACAATCCCAATGAAGTCTTCAAGTCGTTAACCTATAAGGTTTCGTGAAAAACCTAAGGTTAAAGGAGAATCGACTCTAGTCGCAACTAAGATCACACAGGAGGTATGGGGATTTGGTTTCCCAGTTGCTAGAGTTCTCCCTTATATAGTTATAAAATCAGGGTTGGAAATCTTAGTTACCTTGGTAACAAAGTATTCAATATTCACCGTTAGATGAAAACCTGATTAGATTCAATCTAATATATTTCAACTGTTAGATCGAACATAGCTTGTTATACACAAATGAAATGTACCCTCATTTAGGTTTTGTTGATGGTGGTTTTTAGTTCAGGGTCAAAATTGTAAAACCCTGTATTTAATGCGTTGTTGTCCTGCAAAGGAATAAAAGCCTTTTGAAAGTGATGAGTGCTCAAACCTCTTTATTTACACATGTATTGAACAACTCAGTATATATGAAATTCATTCAGAATGGTGCGCACAGTAGTAATCCCAAGTATTCTGTGAATTCTATTTTATACCAGCATTATTAACTAATGCATATGACTCACCCGATATTTTTTCGTGCTATGTTCCCAGTAGAACTCTCAATACTGACATGACATGATGATCAATGCTTACTCTCAGCAGAGTAGCATGAATCTCCCGAAGTGTTAGTATTGGGATCTGCACAAAAATACTCATACGAGTTACATCTCTCTGACAAAGAGATCGATGTGTTCACACACTTTTAATTAAAGTGGCGTGACTGAACACACATTTATTCTTAAATAAAGTCTAGACTGTTAATGTCAGTATCACAAACGATCACGGCCACACAAGTTATCCGTACAAGTTAACAAGCCTAGACAAACCCTGTCAAGAATAGGCGATTGTCGTGATGACCACCGGCGGGCCCACTTATGCCCTAGCCGGTCGGACATCACACGAACATCTCTTAGCACCGTCAAACGCCCACCCTAAGTTGGATGGACGTGATGCTTTGTAGAGATTCGATCGAACATAGGCTGTTCAGGGAAGTCTTAAAACGATCACGACCGTCCAACTTCGCCAGGCTGGTTGGACGGATTAGATAATCCCATGAATGATTGGGGAAGCGCTGCTGCACACGTTGGCGGGCCCACTCTACCCTTACCCGATCGATTTGCTCACGGCATGGTCATGGAGAAATGAATATTTGCTCAAAACATGGCGAGCATGATGCTTTCAAGGGTCGCGGAAGTCCACTGGCGTCTTAAGTCGATCACGACCATCCAACTTAGCCATCCTATTTGGATAGCTTAGATTGCATTTGGGACCACCAGGAAGGTACACATGTGTTCACCACCGACCCAACGTTGTCCCCACATGATCAATATCCCCAAAGGAGGCCCACAGCGTGCCAAACCGCTTGGCCGAAGTCGTGAGGGCGTCACTTTTTCAAAACCCTAATTAGGGTTTGCGCCAATGCACATCTGTCGTAAATCGATCGTGACCATCCATCTTCACCATCCTAAACGGACGGTGTAGATATAGAATCAAGAGGTCCCAAGGATGTCAATGTGTTCACCATGGGCCCACCTTTGTGTGTGACCGACCGACCTATGCAGACTACGTCCCGGCGCCTCGAAACGCGCCCCCCAAAGGTGGCATGCCACACGACCTTTATACCTCTTTGCGTCAATATGTTCCTGTCGCAAATAGATCACGACCACTCATCTTTACCGGTCAAATTGAGTGGCCAAGATCAAATATTTATGGGACCGAGAGGGGCAGGCACGCAAGTCAGTGAGCCATCTTCACGCACACCCGATCGGCTCACTCAAAAATAGCTCCCCTGCTTGGATTCGACCAAGCCAAAGAGGGATGTTTGTGCACCTTTTAAAAACCCTAAATTCCATCAACGACAGCAAATATGTGTCGTAAATCATCTCTTCCGTCCAACTTTGCCAGCTTGGTCGGACGGTTTAGATTAAAATTTAGGCGATCAATGGAGCGCCTCAATGATCACCGTCCGCCGCAGGGAGTGATCGACCAGAGAGAGGCCCGCCCATACGGCCTCCAAACGATCACTCGAAGATGGTTGGACGTGTTTCTATTCTAAGACGCTTGATCCGCGACTTATTCAATAAAGCTTTAAAACAGCAATGATTCATGCATATCGATTGCTTTGAGGTGCTTGCTTAAAAACGATGCATTACATGCATCAAGTATGTACGATATTTTATGAATACTGGCTTCACAAATAACTTAGTTATTTAACCTGAAGCGCTACGTGCTGCTTTCAGCGGCAAGTCCCACGACTTGACCCATTTAGTCGAGACATCAAACATGTCACAAACTGGGGGATACTCACTGGGGTATTGGTCTGGCAGTTTACAGCGTGCGGCGTGCAACGCGCCCATTACGAGAAAGTGTCAGGATAGACGGACGGTTAACATCAATGGGAGTAGTGGGTGAAAGTGTGATCAGTTCTCCCCCATAATGGAAACATGGTGATCACCACTCTTTACACAACCCCACTTCTCCACTTGTTAATCACCTCCACTTCCTACGAGATCAGGGCATGTGCTCAATGACTTGTATAAATAGGATTTCAACCTATTTCAACACAGGACAAGTGTTATCAACACAGTATCCAAAAAACACCAAGAACTGATAGCTTATATTCTGCAAGCCAGTTCCACATTCTGATACAAGTCATAAATAGTCACATCTTCATAATTCAATATTCTGATCTCAAACACCTTCTTCGCTTCCCTTCCTAAGATCAACCCCTTCTCCTTCACTTTGTGACCGAATTGAATCTGGAACGACCATTTCTTGGCTTAGGCCGGAGTCTTACAGATTGATCTCTCGAATCTAAAAGTACTCCTGTGCAGTGCATTGTTTAGGGTTTGAAGTCGTTTCTCATCAACACACCAAAATTTACCCATAAACAATTGGCGACCACAGTGGGAGATTAATCTCTCGGTTGCAAGATCAATTTTCAACTTCATATCAATCATCTCGAATTCAAGAGGGTGGATTTTAGGTATAAATACATTCATTAGCCCAATTTCATTTCTATCACAAATCTCAACTTCCACTCTATAACATATCCTCGTCAGCCGGGTCTCCAAAAGTCATGAATGATCGAAGCGCAATCACCATGGAAGACATAGCCAGGGTGTTAAAAGATATCCTCACGAGTCAGGCCGATATCTCAAAACAGCAAAATGAGACGCTTTATCTTTTAAGATGTGTGGTAATCCGGTTGTGGAAGGACACGACTAACACTTGCCTGGAGAACACCATTAACGATAAAGATGATGTCGGGTCTTTATCTCAGATCTGTAATTCTGGCAATGTTGGTACAGACAGGACACGTAACCACGTCGGATATGAGCCGAAGGGAAACAATCAATAAAACTTAGCCAGCGATGAGGGGCCGAAGCAGTTTCATATGGAGACATACTCACCAGGGGTGTCGCAATACTCGCGGAATAAGAATGAAGGCCCGACTTATGAAACTCTGTTGGAGAGTATATATCTCAAGACGCTTGAAGAAGTTGGAAAAGTTGTTCAACAATCCACATCCCCAACCACCACAACTTTACCGAACGGATAAGCACCAGAAGAAAGGGAAATTTGTCAAGACCGCCACGGAGACAAAAGCTGCACTAATGAACGGTGCTCAGTTCAACCACGTCGCAATACCATTGATGTGGGACCCCCGGGAGGAGTTACACTTCGTCAAAACCGCCAAACTAAATGGTTCGCGTCTGTGTCAACAAACATCTCAACCACACCCTCGAAACGAGCCTCGTATCAAAACCCGCAAGAATTCTCACGACAACAGCTGCAAACACAAGAGAAGCTGGACTCAGAATACCCGCACTTCGCGTTTTTAATGAGAAAGGTTCTGGAGTTGTTGGAGGCTTGGGTGCAAGATGGAGTAGTTCAACTACCTCCTGTATGGCGTTCACCAACTGATCAAGAGATGATTCATCCGAGATATGGCCATACCACAGATTCATCCATCACCCCACCAGTGAATGCAACGGCCTGAAATGTATTGTTTGGGAGAAAATCAACTCAAGGGAGCTACACTTATGAATCGACAATATTTCTTCTCTCCACAAGACGACATGTGCAGTTTCACAAGAGAGATCGAATTAGATTGGACTTTTCATTAGCAGAAGTCATTAGCAAAAGCGTGTTACAACAACCCATTTTAAGCAATTATCTGGGAAAGCCCAGTTTCATTCCGTTGGAACCTCGTCAACAAGTAAGTATCGTTAAAACAATTATTTGTATGAGAAATATTTGGAAATTTACTAGGGAATCACACGCGTCCCATTTTTTTGAGAATGAAGTCATTATTATTCCCAATTTCCATCTTATATTTCGCTTTACATGTTTCCGTTCATGTGATTTTGCAATTTTCATGCAACATACACAATTTTCTAAGGTACATTACCTGCATTCAAAAATGAGAATTTCTAGAATTTCTATTGACCCGCTCATAATTCCTCTCGGAGAAAACTACTCATAAATTATCCTAAAATCAAATTCAAATATCTTCAATCACTTGCTAGTTCAAAAAAAAAAAAAATCAAATCAAACTATGAAAGGAATCCCTTACATCACTCAAAACATCTAAAAGAGAAGTATAAGAAAAGAAGATGCAGAGTATCAAGGGAAGTCTTTCAGCAACAACTCGCTCTTTTTGGAAAGAGCAGCTTTCACGTTTTGAAGGACGGCATGCTTCAGCTTCAACTCCTTAGACAACCTCTCGATCTATTCCTCCTGACGAGTAATGCAATCCATGGAAGAAACTTCATTCATTTCGCCTTGCAGCTTCTGGATTTCAGAAAGTGCTATGCAGAACCAGGAGGAATTAAACTGATACTGCACGAAAACGTCTCGGTGAAACTTCCATCTTTGAATTACTTCCTCGGAAACGGTGTGCCCAGTCACGATGCTCATACCATAAATGGAGGATAAAGCTTCTTGGACACGATTGACTAATGCAAAGCGACTTTTAAGATTCTTGGAAGTAGCTATGTGGCTTCTTCCATATCTTGGTGTATAACTCTTCATACTTAGCTAGAACACTGAACCCTCCAACCAGCACATGATCGTCAAAAGGGACGTCAAAATGGGGGTCAAAAGTGACCCCGGCAGCAGAGTGAACAACAACGGAGTGCACAGCCAATGTTTGTCGGTCACGGGGGGGGGGGGGGGGGGGGGGGGGGGTCCTTAAAGGGAAGCTCCACTACAATCGTAGATGTAGCCTCTCCAGCATTCCCCACGTCGTTCGCTTCACCCTGAAGGTTTGTTTCTGCCACGGTCTCATCCACAAGCTCACTGAAACGATCAGACTCCTTGCCACTCTAGAAGACGCTTCCTTCATCGCCGACCGAGTTTGCATCATCCTTGTCATCGCCTTCGAGAGATTCAGCCTCACCGGATTTCTCTAAAGCTGCATTATGACTACGTGCCAACCTCGTCAAAGCATTTTCCTTCATGGTGCCCTGATTTTGAGTAAAGATCACATTTAGCGGAAATGGTGCAAGATAGATAAAGTCGGCAGATCAAAAGAGAAGTTTAAAGTACCTGCATATGGGAAGAATTGAAAACCACTGGTCCAATTGCCTGCCTCTTTGATGCGTGTCGTAACCACAACAAATTAATTAATATTTTTCTCACTAATTAACAAGTAATATAGCGATAGTAAGGATCGTTCCCACGAGGAGCAAGAGGTTTTAATTGTCTTATAATGTCACAAAAAAGGGGGGTTTTAGATTTTATAAAGTAAAAGAATAAACAAAGCAATTAAAAAGATAAAGTTGAGATCAATAAGAGAGATTAGATCAAGGAATCCTTCTTCGTTGCAAAACAACGATTCAAGTTATGTTCTTTTCCACTTTTTATTAGTCACAGATTATCACCAACCGTAGGTAAAACAGCCAGCTCAGTGCTAAACCCCTAAATCCCTAATATCACCGGATACGGAAGTTCTCGACTACCGGATTCTGTTCACCAAACCACCTAATAGTAGCTCACTCAAGATGTAATTTAGTTAAACGCATTAAGATTTATGAATTTATTAGGTTGATATTAGTAGTTAGACTCTTAGCTCAAGGTCTACTTGCTAACGTTGTTTCCACGCACAATTGCTCCACGGAATCCCTCCGCAAGATCTCGTGTTTGCTACTTGTGTAAAGATTCAAAAAACGATTACTTATCCCCTAACTTTCACTAGCTTTAGATCAACTAACAAATCAATTTAGTATGCATCCTAAACAATCTATCAATCAACCATGAATGTATAAACATTCCTATTAGTAAAAACAAACGATAATCATGTGAAAACTTCAAAGTAGATTTAAAAAAAAAAACTCAAAACATGTCAAGAACTAGGAATTCATCCTTAATCAATAAAATTAGCTACGCATGCTAAGGAGTTCACACAAAGAATAAAGAAAAGAGAGGTGTTGTGTGTGTAAAAGGTGTGTTAAATTTGTGTAGAGAACTTCTCTATTTATAGGCTTCAATTTCCTAGCAATCCTCTTAGGAATAGAATCCTTATTCCATAATAGCACCACTTTCCCAATTTGATCCTAATTCCAATTTTAAGTCCAATTCTCCAAATCTTCCAAGTTTTCGTCCAACTTCCAAATCTAAGTATTCACACCCATGAGAAGAATCCACACAAAAAGCTATAATTTTTGGGTCGCCGGAAAAGTCCTCGGGATCACCAAAAATCGGCCTGGAAAGTCGCCGCCGGTCACTGGATATACTTCTCTGTCGACGGAATATTCCGTCACGGTACCGTTTAAGTTAACAGTCAAACTAACGGTCATCGTCAGTCAATCGGGTCAAAGGAAGGGATGTCAGCCGAGTCAGTTATCGAGTCAGATTCTAACTCGGCTGACTGGCCTGAGACAAGTGAGCTGGATCGGTCACTGAGTTGACTCATCAGAGGGAAAATTTAGACAGAGTTTCCTATGTTTCAGGTGTATTCCCAGGCCAAGTTCGGGCCATTCTTTCAGCTCCATACCTGCGATATTCCTAGCATACATCCAACAATTATAGTCTTCATTCCGGCAGCAGAGCTTCACTCATCAGCTCAACACCAATCTCTAAATCAAACCCATTTTATCCTTAGCAGCAACAACTCAATTTCTCGCTGTTCTTGACAGAGGCAACAAATACCATCTTAGCAATTCTCGGATTTACTCAACACAGATCAAACCCATCTTCTATCAGCCCCTGAATTCTCAACTCAGCCGCAACATCAGTTCCAGCTTTGTTCGATTTCTTGTTTGTTCAAAACTCACAACAACATCAATTTCAGCCAACCCTGAAGCGTCTCCAACAACATCAACATCTCTCAAATTCAGTTCTACCATAAACCCCATTGCAGCAAGAACCCATTTTCATTCTTCTCAACAATTGTAGCTGCAATTCCACGGCATTTACCCATGAAAATCCTTGTTATTCTGTCAAATCCATTTCTTATCATCACCAGCTTCGAATCTTAATTCAAGGAACCCTAATTTCATAAATCTCTTCCTCAATGGCAGCTCCATCTTCACATAATTCTTCGACCAACAGAACCCATACTTTATAATGAACCCAGGATCAGCAGCATCTTCAATTCTCGCAGATCGAACCCATTTTCAATTTCATCTCAGATTCAACCTCAATCAATTATAATCCTTATATATAACCACAAACCCATTTCATTAACAGCATCACGCTCATCTTCCATGATTCAATTTCAGTTGCAGACCATCATCAATCTTCAATGTCAGCAACCACAATTTCTTGATTTCATTCTCAGTTAAAAACCCTTAAATCTCCTTCTTGTCATATCAATTCAGCAGAACTCAACAATCTCTTCTCACATTAACAACATCTCTGTTGATCTCATTAATTCAACATCATATCCCCTTTTTCGGTCGATCGGATATACAGCGGCTGCTGTTTCTCTCGTCTCTGTTTCAGGAGTAAATAATGACTGAGAAAATGAGGAACGAGAGAATAAACTCTCGGTTTTAGGGTTAGGTGGTTTGGGGATGGATAACGGTACCCCACTGCAGGCTAGGAGGACACCCCAGTGGATATCCTATAACATGTGGCCACCCCTTAACATCAGCTGGTTGGGCTCCCAATAGTATTCGCCAATGAAATGACAAATTTATCCTTCTTTCTCAATTTTGGATGATTTCTTCTTCTTTTCTTCCGCATGACTCCAAAGTAGATATAAAACTCAAAACACACGTAAAATACATAATTTACAATAAAAATAGTAAAGAAAGCATAAACTCTAGATAGTAAATACGGTGTATTCTACACCTATAAAATTACCCCACACTTAGACTTTGCTAGTCCTCGAGCAAATCAAACTAAAACTTACAACTTCAAAGCTTTCCAGCGTCCCAAGCATCCAAAGAGATATGAAGACATAGAGTTTCTGCACGCTAGTAATAAGAAGTTAGAAATACCAAAGAACATGTTCTCATTATTAAATGTTGAGTGAGAAATAACCACACCATAATGAGAGAACGCGTGTTTGAGAAGCGATCAATAAGCATTTCTCCTCGACTTCTGCCTCACCAAAAAAAGGTTTTATGAAATTGCACTCAAAGAACTTACTTTTATGGTTCTCACATGTGTGCAGGTAGGAATGAAGAGAGAATTCTTGCAACACGTTGAATGGTGGGAAAGACAACTTCCGAAATATTTTAAAAAACACATCTTTTAAAATTTTGAAAAACCATTTTTCTGACGATCTCTAAGAAAGGAAATCAACCACTATTATCGAGGATGAGATTACTTACTTACCTTCACATCCGATTGCAAATTATGATAACACCACTCTCACGGCATCCAATAAAAACGTTTTCGCTCCTCGTTTTCATCTTCTTGGTCGTCGTCTTCGGCTTCAACTATTGATGATAAATGCTCGAACTTCGTAATTCCTTGACAATTTGTAACTTTCTTCCTCAAAATCTTTGTCGCTTGAAACTTCCTTATAGATTTTCCTTCCCCACGGCTTATTAAATAAATAAAACCAATGATAAATTTTTCTCTTGTCTCATTTTTTTCATTTTTTTTTTTTTTTCAATTTACTTTTTTTTAGAGACAAGAGAAATAAAATAAAAAACAAAGTGAAAATAAAAACAAACCATGGCCATGGGAAAAGTACTTTACCGCTTGATTCTTCACAACTTGTATCGTCTCGAAATCATAAACTTCAATAATTCTCACCTTTTGCTTTTCTTTGCTCTTGTAAATAAGTCTTCAACTTGGATATAAAATTACGCTCATTGTCTAGTTGCTTTACTTGGATATGAAATTTGCTCTTTTCTTGTTCTGTTGCTTGTAAACCTTGAACTTTTTCAACTTTACTTGTAGATTTTGATGTCGCTCCCTTGTTGATGATGATGATGTTTCTATGGATCCGTTGTTGTCGATAGAGAATAGTGCTAACTAAAAATCAAACTACAAGAAGGAGGCTTTCATCTATAGGCATCACCCTCATGATTGACAAAATTATCACTCAAGAGATCAAAGAGTAGTGCTTTTATTGGTGGGAGGTTGGGTAGCTCACCATTCTACCCGGAATTAATGTACGGTGACACACACTCAAAAGAAAGATCTTTAGTTATTTATAAAGAAATTTTGTCGGTGCCTCGCATGATATAAATAGGGTAGTCTCCACTAATGATTGATCAACAACTCTAATAATGCATGTCTCCCTGCTCCTAATCTGCATCACCGGCATGATTAAATCCATTATTTAACACTCTAACAAGCAAGAAATACGAACGTAGTTCCCTAACACTTCCAAGTTCAGTTATGTCGGTCAGAATTCTCTATGTAAACATACCTAGAAGTATGCTAGTGACTCTAAAATCTCTACAAGTTGGAGGTTTTATGCAATTTTTTTTTTTAAAATAAATGCTTAACCACTCCCCCACACTTAAACCTTACATTGTCCTCAATGTAATTGAATCCTCCTAGAAAAGTTAAGGTGGGAAATCCTAACATGATATGGAACAAGAAAAAAATAAAATAAACAAAACAAAAAGAAAACAAAAAGTAAAAGGTAGATACAAAACCTATGGGTTGCCTCCCATTAAGCGCTTGTTTTAAAGTCGACGGCCCGACTTGGCTTCTTGTAAGATTCACTCCCCGTATACTAACAATCGGAAAATTTAGGGATCCACCCATAGTACCTGTTTTGCAAACACTAGCTTCATACAAATATTAGCACAAGAAAACAATAGTGAAATTATCGCTCGATAGAAACTTCCCCCATACTTATTCTTGTCCACACTCGGAAGTGTATAAAGAACATAGAATTTGGGAACTTCCATGGTTTCCTTTTTGCAAACCTGCATAGTGTTAGCATCAAGTGTTTTCGATGGTGGATATCGAGAAACAAAATCATCCAAAAATACTTTCGAAGCACATACATTCAAACCAATTAGAGGTAAAGGAGAAGAATCAATATGCAAAGTGTTAGACAAACCTTGCACAATCTCTTGTATTACAAAATCCTCTTCATCCTTAAAAAATTCAAGTGAATTACTTACCTCTTGTATATCATGGTCCTCTATCAAACCTTGCAACCATTCTTCGTCGTTTTCTTCCTTAACTAAAGTCTTGGCATCATTAAAATCATTGGAAGATTCAATTGGGTCTTCCACAATATCAATGAATTTGGTTTCATCCTCTAGCATCATCTCTTCAACATTCTCATCATCGGAATCGGGCCATTCACTAAAATGATTTTCATCGGTATAAATTGTAAGATCTTGTGAGGGTGTTACACCGTTTATAACAATAGGCAAGTCACACCCAATCTCCTCCTTTTGAATAGGCGAAAGATCGTTACTATGATCCGGAGTTGGAATAACTTCCTCATTGTTGCAACGCTCATACACTACCGCAGACTCATTTCTTTCCCCAAGGAATTTTTTAAAAGCACTAATTGCATCTTCCTCAAGATCTACCCTTTGAATAGGTAATTGATCATTATTAAGATCAAGGATCGAGTAAGCTACACTAGCGTCATCAAAAGTCTCCAAAGGTTGGTCCTTTTCACCACAATCATCTTCACTTTCAGACTCACTATAATAAGAATCTTCATCGGTTTCATAATCTTTATCCCGACGTTGTTTAAGTTCCATATGAATGGTCCTACTAATTTCTGCGACAAGCTCTTCCGAGGTTCCATCATCTTCCAACTTGTATAATTTCTGTGCAAGTTTCTTGACGTTCACACACTTACCACCGTTGGCTACAATAGGTTCTCTTTCCCAGGACTCTTCCCTTTGAATGGGTGAATGATCATAACTACGATCCAGAGTCGGGTAAGAAAAAGTGTTGTAGAAATTGGTTTGTGCGTCGTTCTTTTTATCACGGTCAAGTTGGTCTAGTATTTGTCGCATATGTTGCAATTCTTTCATAATCTGCATACAACTCGAATGAAGACAATTAGAAGTAGACTTATCCCACCTTGGTGCTTGACTTACATACCTACTAAAAGGTTGTTGATATGTATGAGAATATCCATAAATTTTGTAAGGAAATTGATCATAGCCAAAAGATTGGTTTTGATTGTATCCTAAAGATGGTTGGAAGTTTCCATAATGTTGAGGTTGAAACTGTATTGATTGTTTTAATATGCTTGCTCTTGTCCACCGTACATGGAAAACTGGTACCTGAAATAAAAAATCTAGAAAACAAAGTTAAAAACAAAAACAAAAAGAAAATAAAAACAACTAAAGCTGCTCCCAGGCAGCGACGCCAAAATTTGATGCGTGTCGTAACCACAACAAATTAATTAATATTTTTCTCACTAATTAACAAGTAATATAGTGATAGTAAGGATCGTTCCCACGAGGAGCAAGAGGTTTTAGTTGTCTTATAATGTCACAAAAAAGGGGGGTTTTAGATTTTATAAAGTAAAAGAATAAACAAAGCAATTAAAAAGATAAAGTTGAAATCAATAAGAGAGATTAGATCAAGGAATCCTTCTTCGTTGCAAAACAATGATTCAAGTTATGTTCTTTTCCACTTTTTATTAGTCACAGATTATCACCAACCATAGGTAAAGCAGCTAGCTCAGTGCTAAACCCCTAAATCCCTAGTATCACCGGATACGGAAGTTCTCGATTACCGGATTCTGTTCACCAAACCACCTAGTAGTAGATCACTGAAGATGTAATTTAGTTAAACGCATTAAGATTTATGAATTTATTAGGTTGATATTAGTAGTTAGACTCTTAGCTCAAGGTCTACTTGTTAACGTTGTTTCCACACACAATTGCTCCACGGAATCCCTCCGCAAGATCTCGTGTTTGTTACTTGTGTAAAGAGTCAAGAAACGATTACTTATCCCCTAACTTTCACTAGCTTTAGATCAACTAAAAAAATCAATTTAGTATGCATCCTAAACAATCTATCAATCAACCATGAATGTATAAACATTCCTATTAGTAAAAAAAAAACGATAATCATGTGAAAACTTCAAAGTAGATTTAAAACAAAACTCAAAACATGTCAAGAACTAGGAATTCATCCTTAATCAATAAAATTAGCTACTCATGCTAAGGAGTTCACACAAAGAATAAAGAAAAGAGAAGTGTTGTGTGTGTAAAAGGTGTGTTAAGGTTGTGTAGAGAACTTCTCTATTTATAGGCTTCAATTTCCTAGCAATCCTCTTAGGAATAGAATCCTTATTCCATAATAGCACCACTTTCCCAACTTGAGACTAATTCCAATTTTGAGTCCAATTCTCCAAATCTTCCAAGTTTCCATCCAACTTCCAAATCTAAGTATTCACACCCATGAGAAGAACCCACACAAAAAGCTATAATTTTTGGGTCGCCAGAAAAGTCCTCGAGATCACCGAAAATCGGCCTGGAAAGTCGCCGCCGGTCACTGGATATACTTCTCCGTCGACGGAATATTCCATCACGGTACCGTTTAAGTTAACAGTCAAACTAACAGTCATCGTCAGTCAATCGGGTCAAAAGAAGGGATGTCAGCCGAGTCAGTTATCGAGTCAGCTTCTAACTCGGCTGACTGGCCTGAGACAAGTGACCTGGATCGGTCACTGAGTTGACTCATCAGAGGGAAAATTTAGACAGAGTTTCCTCTGTTTCAAGTGTATTCCCAGGCCAAGTTCGGGCCATTCTTTCAGCTCCATACCTGCGACATTCCTAGCATACATCCAACAGTTATAGTCTTCATTCCGGCAGCAGAGCTTCACTCATCAGCTCAACACCAATCTCTAAATCAAACCCATTTTCTCCTTAGCAGCAACAACTCAATTTCTCGTTGTTCTTGACAGAGGCAACAAATACCATCTTAGAAATTCTCGGATTTACTCAACACAGATCAAACCCATCTTCTATCAGCCCCTGAATTCTCAACTCATCCGCAACATCAGTTCCAGCTTTGTTCGATTTCTTGTTTGTTCAAAACTCACAGAAACATCAAATTCAGCAACCCTGAAGCGTCTCCAACAGCATCAGCATCTCTCAAATTCAGTTCTACCATAAACCCCATTGCAGCAAGAACCCATTTTCATTCTTCTCAACAATTGTAGCTGCAATTCCACGGCATTTACCTATGAAAATCCTTGTTATTCTGTCAAATCCATTTCTTATCATCACCAGCTTCGAATCTTAATTCAAGGAACCCTAATTTCATAAATCTCTTCCTCAATAGCAGCTCCATCTTCACATAATTCTTCGACCAACAGAACCCATACTTTATAATGAACCCAGGATCAGCAGCATCTTCAATTCTCGCAGATCGAACCCATTTTCAATTTCATCTCAGATTCAACCTCAATCAATTATAATCCTTATATATAACCACAAACCCATTTCATTAACAACATCACGCTCATCTTCCATGATTCAATTTCAGTTGAAGACCATCATCAATCTTCAATGTCAGCAACCACAATTTCTTGATTTCATTCTCAGTTAAAAACCCTTAAATCTCCTTCTTGTCATCTCAATTCAGCAGAACTCAACAATCTCTTCTCACATTAACAACATCTCTGTCGATCTCATTAATTCAACAGCAGATCCCCTTTTTCGGTCGATCGGATATACAGCGGCTGTTGTTTCTCTCGTCTCTGTTTCAGGAGTAAATAATGACTGAGAAAATGAGGAACGAGAGAATAAACTCTCGGTTTTAGGGTTAGGTGGTTTGGGGATGGATAACGGTACCCCACTGCAGGCTAGGAGGACACCCCAATGGATATCCTATAACATGTGGCCACCCCTTAACATCAGATGGCTGGGCTCCCAATAGTATTCGCCAATGAAATGACAAATTTATCCTTCTTTCTCAATTTTGTATGATTTCTTCTTCTTTTCTTCCGCATGACTCCAAAGTAGCTATAAAACTCAAAACACGCGTAAAATACATAATTTACAAGAAAAATAACAAAGAAAGCATAAACTCTAGATAGTAAATACGGTGTATTCTACACCTATCACTCTTAGACCTTGCTCCTTCATCCTGGGGACTGCAATCACCAGAAGCTACAGCCCTGGTTCGCTTGCCCGGAAGTGGCTTCAGTCATTTATGCTTCTCTAAAATTACGAGGGTGGGCTCACCACGAGGAACTGTCACGATCTCTTCTGAGAATTTTTTAAAATCTAGCAGCTCTTCTCGCCAAAAAATTCTATACCTACCAGTCGGGGATGGTCTTCTTCCGAAAGGCAGGAATGGAAGGCTCTGCTTCGTTGCAAATAGGATAGCATCAAGAACAGACGGCACAAGATCCTTTGAAGGCATTTTCGGGCGATCAAACGGGATACCTTGATCAAATCCCATCTGAAGGGAAGCTCTGTCAATATTATAAGGAACCGCAGTGAGGAATTCATCAAAATAAGATGGAACATATCCCAGAATACAGCTTCGCAGAAATATAATCTCTCCAAAGCTCATATCCTTTCCATTGGTGTGCAACACAGTGTCGGAAGCAGTGGCGAAGGTCTTTGGTTAAACCACAGAAGAATGAACCGGTCCCCATGGACGGAAATCTATGGCGTACATGTTATCGAGAAAATCGACAAGCCTTACCCCCGGTTTTTGTCGTTTGTTTTGCCAATGGAGTATTCTCGAACCACCATACAAGAAAGAAAACGAAGTTGCAGGGATGGGAGCATAATATTTGAAATGTTCCCATAAGATTGCTTGGAGGAAAGCCATGTGAATATGCGACTCCACTTTCTTGTACCCGTTGGAGGCGTGCATGTCTGCTGCCAAAGCATCTAGATGAGAGTACAACGATCCAAGGAATAAAATGCTTAAGGGGAGAACCACGCCTTTCGCTAACTTTATGGAAAACATGGCAAGATCGTGTCTTATAGTCTTCTTCCCAGAGCCGTCATCAAAGATGTCCCTAGACAGCCACAAAGACAGAAATGCGACCACGCTGAGTTCATCATCCAGTGCCTGGACCGGCCTTGGTTTTATAGAAAACCATTGATACACCCACTAAGTGTAAAAAAATTTCTCATCCTTTTTCTGTTGATCATACTCTTCTGCCTTCTGAAGTATAGCATAGAGGGTGGAATTTTCTTCGGTGGATAGTTTATAGTGGAAACTTCCCGCAATAGGGAGATTCAGCAACACGGCTACGCTGTCCAGAGTAATAGTCATTTCTCCTCATATACACATAGATGTGTGTGTGGAAGGACACCATCGAGGAATGAAAGTAATCAAACCTACAACGTCTTTCTTGATGTGAAGTGTTGCAGACGCCATGATAGCTTCAACAATTTGCGCCTTGGCCAAGTTATTTCTGATGCGCTCATTACTCAACATATGCCTCATCCATCCTTCATAAGAGTTCAGTGGGGTATGGAAAACCTTGAAATCAATAGGAGAAGCCGGATATTCATTTTTCCGAAGACAGAACCTCATCACATGTGTTGGGGGAGCGGACGGAGCAGTATCTTAATTTTTTGAGCCTGTGAGCAGGACCCACTTATGGCCAGGATGAGTTCTAACGTTTGGAAAAGGCACGGTAAACAGCTCATCATCTATATTTGGCATGTCTTTGGAGTTGTTAACACCTACCGGTTTGGCAGCAACATTATCCCCAGGTGACATCTTAACGAAGGCTTCTTTGTTCACTTTCAAATAACTGCAATGAAGCATAATAAGAGAGTTATTATTTCATGCTAATAGGGTATCATATGCGCAACCCGTTAATTCAACGCGATCACTGATAGTCTAAGTACATGGAATAAGAAACGGCCACTGCTCGATTGCCCTATTGGCCTCGATATGCTCGATTGCCCTCTTGGGCACTACATGCTCGAACACCCTATTGACCTCGAGGCAAGTATGTACAATTGGGCCCAATCGGATCCTCACTACTCGGACGAAAAATGATTAAATGGGGAGGTCGCATAAAAGCCGCGTCAACCACGAGATGCATTCCCGTCGCCTAGTCGAATGCACAGTTGAACGCAACGGGTTTGCCATGGGTATTATGCTCATTGCCGAAACCTAAGCTAAGTTCTGTATCAATCGCAACCTAAAGCTAGGCTTCGCATGCAAAGAGGAGAAGGAACACACATCACAGGGTTCTTTGCTCGTTTTACTAGTGATTATAACAATGTTAACTACCCTGTTATTGATTTTACTGGTGTAATTCATTATAATATGGCCAACAAAAAGGTTTCGCTCATAACAAGATGGTTTGCTAAAGATCAAGGATATTACACCTAAGATCTAGGGTTTATATCAACAAAAACGAGAAAGGGGGAATGAGAAACAACAAAGAACGAAGAAAAGACGAAACACTTACCTTGATGTTGCCTAGGGATGCACATGGGTCAGTTTGGGTCGGTTTTGGCCTCACCCACCACCCGACCCACTGATGGCGGGTAACAGAAGTTGTCACCCGCAACCGACCCAACAACACAATGGATCGGTTTTCACCCGACCCATTGTGACGGCGGGTTTGGTCGGGTGGGTGGTGGGTTACCCACCATAAAATAAAATGACATTAGTACATTACATTAACAAGGAACAGAGTTATTGAGTATAACTGTATAACAATATAAGTGTATAACAAAGTTGATAAAGCTAACAATAAAAAGGAACAGAGTTCAATTGTTCAAAGCTCAAAAGATAAAAGAGTGCATTACTATTGAGTATTGCGTACTATACTAAAGCCTAATATCATATAAAGCGACCAACAGCGAGTCGCTGCAAGCCTGCAAGTTTGTGGATGTTTTACCTCCGAATGGCTGAAAGCCTGAAATAAAACAAAGTCTGTAAATTAGTTACAGTAACAAAGATGAACTCAGAAATATCAAGCTACTGACAATGACCCTTGGGCCTTGGCGTCATTACCTTGTCTAAGCCAATAGGAATCAATCATCTATGAGTCTATGACGATAGAAGAAGCAGCAAGGTCACTGAAATTGAATAGCTCTGCAAGCGAAATGAACAATTAGAATGAATGAAAGGGTAGATGAATTTCTTGAAACAAGTAAAATAGCTCTGCAAGCGAAATGAACATTTTAGTTTATCCATCCACAAAAACAGCAAGTACCAACACAAACTGCCCATCAGTACACCGGACAGTCACTGTAATTAGATGAAATAGTACACGGTAGCTATGCGTTCTTTACAGTTTTATTGTACTTCTCTTACATCAACGTTCTAAATATAGGATAGCTAGATGTCCTGCCTGCTATTCGAAGTCTTGAAGTGAAAAACCCCAAAAATTCTCTAATCAGTACACCACCTAATCTGAGCATTATCCTTCTAGATACTAATACAAACACAATACCATAAATTGAACATTAACGACCTCAATATAGAACACAAAGTTTAGACAGACATGAAGCTTCACTACCAAAGGACCCCAATAACCAAAAGACCTCAATAACATAATGTCCAAACATAAAACTTCATAACCCTATTTTTAGGTCGTTAACTTGAAAAACTCAGATGCAAAAAATGATTTCCCTGACCTATGCAAAAAAACTCAGCTTCATCATAATCTCAACATCCAAATTCAACTATAAGAACATATAAAATATCCTAATACTAAGAACATCAAGATAACAGACAATACACAGATCAAAGCAAAATTTCAAGATTCTCAAACCATAGAAAACAGTATAACAAACATCAAACAGATAACTGAATTTAAGAAATCCAATTGATATGAGGTACACGACATTGTGACAATGCCTCTGACATGTTGATATAGAGATAACTATGAGTGATCTTCGGATTTCAAAAGATTTTTGTTATAGATTACTAACATAACAGGGCAGTTAACATAACAAGGCAGTTAATCTATTCACATCGCATGCATTATGTTTAGTAAACCATGTACTTTCATGTAATAAATATGCTGCAGTAAAACTCACAGTGTCATGAACAACAATAGAGCCAAGGAAAATTTAGACATACCAGACTCAACAATATCAATCTCCTCCTCCTCGAATCCAAGGGTAGATGAATCCATGTCTATTGGTTTTCGTAACCAATTTTGTAACAAAATTAAGTCCTCAAGTGTCTTGGGATTTAAGGAGCTTCGAAAAGGATCCAAAATTCTTTTTCCGGTACTAAATGCTGATTCTGAAGCAACGGAAGAAACGGGAATAACAAATATATCTTTAGCCATAAGTGGCAAAATGTCAAACCTTGCAGCATTTACCTTCCACCATTGTAATATATCAAAAGTAGCATTTTCATTTGTGGGTGTGTAGATCGGTTCAGCCAAGTACCTTTCTACCTAAGATCTCCCAATGTCCTCCACATTACTCAATTGATGCTTTCGTTTATTCCTTCCCTCCATATACTTGGCCTTGCTAGAAATAGTACTTCCAAAACTCGAAGAACTTTGAGTAGAAGTGGAATTAGTCTCTCCCACAGATTCTGATGAAGATACTGCCCATCTAACATTTTCTGCTTTATAAGCTGCAAACAGCTCCACAAAATTTTTCAGAACTTCTTCAACCCATTTTTCTACAAGTTTTTTCTTCATTGATGGGTCATAATGCACAATTAAATCTTCAACAGTCACAAATAATCCATGTTCTTTCTCTCGGGGATCAAGAAGTACAGCCATAAACATCAACGAATTCATCTTTCGGTATGTTCCCCAATATTTGTTGTACTTGAGCAACATTACTGCACCCATGTGGCTTAAGAAAGGGTCCTCATGTGTATTTTTCCATTCTTCTAATTCTTGACGAACAGTGCCAAGTTCCAATAAGAAAGAATGAGAAGTAACATAAGTAGAAGCTGAAAATGCAACAGTTGCTTCATAAAATACGTGTAGAAACTTAATCAGAACTCTCGCGTTGTACCAATCGTATCGTTCAGGAGCATGCACTTTTGGCCTGTTTTTTTTCTTGGCTTTCCTGACAGCAGCATAATCTTCTTCTTCAGTAGTATCAAGTTCTTCTTCATTATCTGATTCCAGATCATAATCAGCATCAAGATCAAAAGTGTCATCACCATCACCCATAATATTATCTGGTACTGGAATATCAAAGCAAAACTCTTCACAAAATGCCTTATCCAACTCACGTAGCCTTTCAAATGCCTTTTCATATCTTTCAGCAGCAACAAGCATTAAGTAAGTAGAATTCCACCGCGTTCTCACATCTAATATCAGACCCTTTTTACAATCTATTCTTTCCAACTCAGCAGCCTCCGTAAACCTTTTATATCTTGCGGGAGATTTCGTGACATATTTTACCACTGCCCTGATCCTGAGAAGTGATGTATGATACTTCTTCATACCGTCCTTCACAACAAGTGCAAGTACGTGAGCCGCACATCGAACATGTAAATGTTTAGCTCCGAGTAATGCAGAATACCAACTCTGAACTCTCTTCCTCAAATAGTCAACAGCAACTTTATTTGCAGACGCATTATCAAGCGTCACAGTGAAAACCTTTTCAAGTCCCCAGTCTAGCAAACATTTCGCCAAAGCCTCTCCAATATTTGTACCTTCATGGTTATCAATCAAGCAAAAACAGATAATTCTTTTATGTAGTTTCCAGTGATGATCAATGAAATGCGCAGTCACTACCATATAATTGTAATTCTGCGATGACGTCCAAGTGTCAGTAGTAAGGCACACTCTTATCTTGTTTGCTTTGAAATAACTTTTCAGATTAGCCTTCTCTGTCAAAAACAGCTTGCACACATCACGGTATATTGTCATACGACTTGGAAGCTTAAATCGAGGCTCAAGATACTTACAAAAAGCTATAAAACCTTCACCTTCAACAATTCTAAAAGCCATTTCATCGGTAACGATAAATCTAATCAGCGCTCTCCTGCACGCATCTTGAGAAAAAGACACCCCAACCAACTGTGGTTCCTCTCCAAGCTTGCAAGGCTGGAAGTCAAGTGTTTGTTGTCCGTCAGCTCTAGCCTCATTCATTTCATTCTTATACTTCTGACACTTATCCAAATGATGTTGGAGATTATGAGTCCCATGTTTCTTACCATCCAAATTTTTCTTACCAATCTTGTAATTAGCCTTTTTGCAATATTTACATTTCGCTCTCTCACCATTTTCATAAATATCATACTGATCCCATACCTTTGATCTCTTCACACCATCATTAGGATTATTATATAATGTTTCACCTGCGGCACAAGCATGTGAAGGTTCAGAAGCTGGTGTAGATGAGCCAGCGGTACTCCCTGTCCCTGCTGATGGTCCATGCACTTGTCCAGAACGCGATGGACGTGGAGGGGGAGGTCCCATTTGTGATGCCACTCCATGTATAATTGGAAGATTAGAAGAAGAATCATCTTCTGAGATTTCAACCATGGTAACCTGCACAAAAGAAACAATTGAAAGTACTAACACCATACTGAATTGAACAAAATACTCATGACTTAGTTCAAATACCAAATAAATTAACTAGGTTGTACTAAAGAACTGAGATTGATTTAAAAAATCAATTAGAACTTGCTAGGTAATCAATTCAGTCCATATAAACTTATAAAAATCTCTAAGTTCAGAAATTATACAAAATTTCTAAGTTCAGTCCATACAAACTTATAAAAATTCTTAAGTTCAGACCATACAACTTATAAAAACTTCTAAGTTAAGAGATTATACAAAATTTATTGAAGTACACCAATTTAATTCTAACATGTAGCTTCAACTGAGTCCTAGCGGTAGGGTTGCCGAAGGCCTTATGTTAACGACAGAAACATCCTCTCAACAAAGAGAGAATGAGCTACAAGTAGCTTTTGCGATTCACCGCTAGGACCATTTTTATCATGCTCAATGAGATTCTATCAAACTTCACCTAAACAATATAAAAGGAACCAAAATAAGCAAAACAGTTGGATATACCTTCTTATTTTTCCTAAACCAACTCTGATTAGTTCTTCTTCAAACTCTAATGAACTGAACTTCAGTTCTTCAATCTTGACAAACCCTACCATGGAATTAAAAAAAACATTAGATTCAGATAAACAACAAACCATAAAATGGAAAGGACATATAAAAGGAACCTAAATAATCAAAACAATTTCATAGTTGGATATACCTTCTTAGTTCTTCTTAAACCAACTCTGACCAGTTCTTCTTCAAGCTCCAATGAACTGAACTTCAGTTCTTCAATCTTGACAAACTCTAACATGGAAAAATAAAATAAAGGGTATTAGATTCAGATAAATTGAGCGCTGCCTAAACACATAAACATTCAAGAATCCTTTGAATCTACTGATTAAACTCTTCATTACTGAGTTCTAACATAGTAACATCATACCAATTCATTCCAAACTGAAATTAAAAAACAACACCCTAAACAGATAAACCCTAAATTGAAAATTACAAGAAATCACATCATCAAAAAATTACAAGTTTACAACGGTTCCTAATCTTACCTTCCGTTATTGGTTTGCTTCTGGTGATGCCGATGATCCACAAAGCGAATCTGAGACTGAGCGAAGAAAAAAGAATGGAGTTGGAGACTTGGATGGAGATGAGTCTGTCTGAGAAGGAGAGAAGACTCAGAAGAGGCCGCATAAGAGAAGAGAAGGAGATTGCGATTAGGTTAGGTTAAGTTAGGTCTTTTACTTTTATACATCAATTCAACGGCTCTGATAATTCATCCTAGGTTAGATCTAAGGGTCAGGATCCTACGTTAGTTTTGGGCGGGTAGGTGGGTCGGTTCGGGTGACGGAAGTTTCTACCCGCAACCGACCCAAAATAGGTGGGTTCTGGCGTGCCTCACCCATAGTCGACCCATGCCTCAGCGGGTTGGGTCGGGTGCGGGTATTTTTGGTCGGGTACGGGTTGGGTCGGCGGGTTGGGTCGGGTATGTGCAGCCCTAATGTTGCCGGACGTGGGAGCGATGGATGCTGAGGACGAAGCTGGAGCAGACGATATAAAAAAAAAGGAACAGACGACTCCCTTTATATACGAGATCGTTTGGCGGAGTTCTAATAGGAGAAGGTTTCCTATTCCGATTAGAACACGAAGCGAGGCGGCTGGGCCCATTGCGCCGACGCCCAATGGCCGCACCGATGCCACCTGCACGCCCGCTGATGCTCGACTTCTCCCGGTAAGCCGCTTATCTTTTGTCTTCATCCTATCCTGTATGTCACCATATATTGCTTACCTCGCAACAATGTCACCGTTACGTGCTAAGCAGGGGACTTAATATTGATGGTGGTTTTTAGTTCAGGGTCAAAATTGTAAAACCCTGTATTTAATGAGTTGTTATCCTGCAAAGGAATAAATCCATTTGAAAGTGACGAGTGCTCAAACCTCTTTATTTACACATGTATTGAACAACCAGTATATATGAAATTCATTCAGAATGGTGCACACAGTAGTAATCCCAAGTATTCTGTGAATTCTATTTTATACCAGCATTATTAACTAATGCATATGACTCACCCGATATTTTTCCGTGCTATGTTCCCAGTAGAACTCTCAATACTGACATGACATGATGATCAATGCTCACTCTCAGCAGAGTAGCATGAATCTACCGAAGTGTTAGTATTGGGATCTTCACAAAACTACTCATACGAGTTACATCTCTCTGACAAGGTGATCGATGTGTTCACACACTTTTAATTAAAGTGGCGTGACTGAACACACATTTACTCTTAAAGAAAGTCCAGACTGTTAATGTCAGTCTCAGAAACGATCGCGACCACACAAGTTAGCCGCACAAGTTAACAAGCCTAGCCAAACCCTGTCAAGAATAGGCGATTGTCTTGATGACCATCGGCGGTCCCACTTATTCCATATCCGGTCGGACATCACACGAACATCTCTTAGCACCGTCAAACACCAACCCTAAGTTGGGTGGTCATGCTGCTTCGTAGAGATTCGATCGAACATAGGATGTTCAAGGCAGTCTTAAAACGATCACGACTGTCCAACTTCTCCAGTCTGGTTGGACGGATTAAATCATCCCATGAATGATTGAGGAAGCGCTGACGCACACGTTGGCGAGCCCACTCTATCCTTACCCGATCGATTTGCTCACGACATGGTCATGGAGCAATGAACGTTTGCTCAAAACATGGCGAACATGATGCTTTCAAGGGTCGCGGAAGTCCACTGGCGTCTTAAATCAATCACGACCATCCAACTTAGACAGCCTATTTGAATGGCTTAGATCACATTTGGGACCACCAGGAAGGTACACATGTGTTCACCACCGACTCAACGTTGGCCCCACATGATCGATCTCCCCAAAGGAGGCCCACAACGTGCCAAACCGCTTGGCCGAAGTCGTGAGCGCGTGACTTTTTCAAAACCCTAATTAGGGTTTGCGGCAATGCACATATTTCGTAAATCTATCGTGACCATCCATCTTCACCAACCAAAACAGTCGGTGTAGTTATATATTCAAGAGGTCCCAAGGATGTTAACGTATTCACCATGGGCCCACCTTTGCGTGTGACCATCCGGCCTATGCAGACTAGGGCTCGGCGCCTCGAAACGCGCACCCCAAAGGTGGCATGCCACACGACATTTAAACCTCTTTGCGGCAATATGTTCCTGTCACAAATCGATCACGACCACTCATCTTTACCGGTAAAATTGAGTGGCCAAGATCGAATATTTGTGGGACCGAGAGGGGCAGGCACGCACGTCAGTGATCCACCTTCACGCACACCCTATCGGCTCACACAAAAATAGCGCCTCTGCTTGGATTCGACCAAGGAAAAGAGGGATGTTTGCGCACCTTTTAAAAACCCTAAATTCCATCAACGACAGCAAATATGTGCCGTAAATCATCTCGTCCGTCCAACTTTGCCAGCTTGGTCGGATGGTTTAGATTAAAAATTAGGCGATCAATGAAGCGCCTCAATGATCACCTTCCGCCACAGGGAGTGGTCGACCAGAGAGAGGCCCGCCCATGCGGCCTCCAAAAGATCACTCGAAGATGGTTGGACGCGTTGCTATTCTAAGACGCTTGATACGCGACTTATTCAATCAAGCTTTAAAACAGCGATGCTTCTTGCATATCGATTGCTTTGAGGTGCTTGCTTAAAAACGATGCATTACATGCATCGAGCATGTACGATATTTCATGAATATCGGCTTCACAAATAACTTAGTTATTTAACCTGAAGCACTACGTGCTGCTTTCAGCGGCAAGTCCCACGACTTGACCCATTTAGTCGAGACATCAAACATGTCACAAACTGGGGGATACTCACTGGGGTATTGGTCTGGAGGTTTACAACATGCGGCGTGCAACGCGCTTATTACAAGAAAGTTTCAGGAAAGACGGACGGTTTAAAGTAATTGGAGTAATGGGTGAAAGTGTGATCAGTTCTCCCTCATAATGGAAACGTGGTGATCACCACTCTTTACACAACTCCACTTCTACACTGCTTAATCACCTCCACTTCCTACGAGATCAGGGCGTGTGCTCAATGACTTGTATAAATAGGATTTCAACCTATTTCAACATAGGACAAGTGTTATCAACACAGTATCCAGAAAACACCAAGAACTGATAGCTTACATTCTGCAAGCTAGTTCCACATTCTGATACAAGTCATAAACAACCACATATTCATAATTCAACATTCTGATCTCAAAAACCTTCTTCGCTTCCCTCCCTAAGATCATCCCCTTCTCCTTCACTTTGTGACCGAATTGAATCTGGAACAGCCATTTCTTGGTTTAGGCCATAGTCTTACAGATTGATCTCTCGAATCTAAAAGTACTCCTGTGCAATGCATTATTTAGGGTTTGAATTCGTTTCTCATCAACACACCCAAATTTACCAAAAACAGCATAACCAGTTTTTACCCATAAATAGGTTTATGTAACCGTACCTAAACGTGTACACCATGTTGTCTCAACAGTAGTTAACCGAGGTTAGCTATATGAAGACTCTCATATCAACCTTATTCATCTTAACCATAACTAGTTCAAATGACTCAAATGAAACTAGTTAAAGAGTTGTTCAATTGCTATATTCTCATAGAAGTATACAAGAACACAAGTAAAGCAAAATCGATTTGATTCACTCGAATCAATTCATGAAAAATATATCCATGGTTTGCAAAGAATGCATTCCTTATTATATAAATGTATTTGTTCATAACAAAACCGAATTTAGAACTTTAACCATTCAATTATGCAAACGGGTACGCATACTTGAATAGCCGGACCAAGTTTGGTTTTCGCCAGTATGGGAACGGGTACGCATACCTCCAAACCCAGCAGAAAATTCCGGTCATAAACCTACGCCAGTATGCTTACGGGTATGCGCACTTAGGTTCCTGGACTTCTCAAACCAACAGGTATGCATACTATGGTTCCCGGACATGGATCATATATATGCAAGAGTGCACAACATGTAATCCAATGTTGGTTAAGTGTTCTAAACTCTTGTTTCAATCATTGAAACTTTCTTAGAGGATGACAATAGTTGTTTTCACACACTATTAGCATCAAAGAAATTTTCAAGTTATTGAAATAATCATACGAAACATTCCAAGTCTACACCAAATGATTGTATCACACAAACCATGTAAGATGTTACTCGGCCATTTTCACATGATCATCTTTTGACTTCCGTCAAGAATATAAGATGAACTTGGTTGAAGAGAAAGCTTACCAACACATATTTCGAGAAATATGTAAGCGAGTTAAACTCGGCTCGAAATCTCAAATGTGCATAATAGAAAACCATATAGTAATACGACTTATGTCTCAATATAGGAGATAAAGTATAAATAGACTTTCCAAGTGATAGATGAGTTTTAGTCTCCACATACCTTTTGTTGATGAAGTTCCACAAGCTCGCCTTAGTAGTTCTTCGCCTTCAATTGATGAACGTCGTGAAGTCTAATGCTCAACCACACAATCTATCCTAGTCCGAGACATCACTATAAGTAGACTAGAAATCAAGACTTATAGTTTTGATCACTAACATTGACAAACAAGCTTGAGATAGATGGTAGTATTTTCAATTGAGTTGTAATAGTGGTAAGTAATGGTTCATTCAGGACTTGTGAAAGCAGCTTTTTTAGACTTAATTTTTATAAATAAAAATAACAAATTCGAATAAAAAGTGTTGTGAGAATTATGGAGATACTGGGGCTAGGATTCCGTTGTTTACCAATTCCAAAGTGATACTAATTGTAATAATGCAAATTCACACGTTCAAATTGATTCTCAACTATTGTAAAAGTAGATTTTTAGAAACAACAAATGTTAATCCAAAGCATGAGACATGAAAATCCTAGGCTAAGCATGTTCCATCAAAAGAAAATACAATTGTTTAACAAAAATCATAAAATCTATTTTTAATCTAGGCAAATAATCATAAATAAAAATTGCACAAATTAAATAATTAAGAATTACCACTTTTTCATTGGAAAGATAGCTTCCTCCGTCGCTCCAAGGATTGGGTCTAGCTCATCATGATGAAAACACACTCAAAGGAATTTTCCATTGCTCAAAAGGGTGTTTACAAATAATGAAAAGGGAGAAATAATTCAAACCGGGTTTGTAACAATTATATTTCTTACAAACCAAAGAAAGATACAGAGGACGTGTCACTTTTACTGTAGCTCTAAGACTGTCACTGAACATTCGCAAATACTATAGAAAAATAAGACTACTTCTTGAGGTCTTATGTTCTTCGTGTTCTTCAATGGAAGCAGCAGCAACAGGTTTCTCTGGTGATCGTATTTCGCCTCTGTGATGTTCCAAATCCTTCCGAAACTCTGTAACCATTCTATGACCTCCGAACAGTCTTTATATACTCAACAGGGCCTAAGAATCGTTGTAATAACTCAAGGATAATTCTCAATAACTCTGCCAGACACGGGAAAATATTCTTTCCCTTTTCTGCTCTTGCACGCGTTATACAGCTGCAAATTATCCTTATTTATCTCTGTCACGACCCAAATGGTTGTTAGAATCTTCCTATCATGCGCAGAACTCTCTCCAACTCATGCAAATCCCGTGATTATCTCAACTACACACGTACTCCCCTGTTTTCTTCCCAATGATTATCCAGCCCAAGTAAACTCATTTTAACACCCATACCAGCATTGTTTGGAAGTATCACGTTCAACCCAATCGAAATCAGTCGTTGAATCACACTATAACCCCTTGAATTCTCGAAACCTAATCTGCCAGGGAAGAACCAAACTTTCCCGCCAGTTCTTGAATTCAAATGATGAAGAAGGGTGGCCCCCTAACCAGAGTGGGGTGCCGATAGAAAATGGGTGTTGTGGATGAATTTGGGTTACACATAGCCATGGTGCTCCTTAGCCAAATCTGGGGTCCATATAGAAAATGTCCTCCGGGGTGCCCCGAGCAACTTTTCGAGCCGAATTTTCCAAAAATGTTTATTTCCCAAAATTACCTACAAACACACAAAACACCATAATAAGTACAAAATTGAGTACCAACAATACAGAAAATTGAGGACAACTTTAGACACAAAAATGTGTCTATCAAATACCCCCAAACTTATTATTTGCTAGTCCTCGAGCAAATATAATCTAGAAAATAAAATGACTACACTTAGCATGTGTAGCAAGCTGTTAAACCGCTAGGTGGCCCTAACGGCGGAGTGTTGTCTCCGGAGGGTTTACCATAGGTGTACCCACAAAACCTTTACTCCAGACCCTAGCTATCTACGCAGAACCTTGGAAGGAACTAAAGAATATCCTTGGTTGGCATACAAACATTGACTATAGGAGGAAGTACCCTGATGCGAAATTCCAATTGTTGTACACGAGTTTGCACTCAGCATACTAAATTTCATATATAAGTGACAGAGCTCTACTCAGATAGTTTCTGTACATCATAACCGGAGTTAACCAATCACATGGAAAGATTAAGAAGATGGATAAAGAGAAAAGTAGATGGTTTAAATTGAATGGTGTTTCCCATATCTGTCTGAAGGCCTCTGCCAAGATGAACCTATCCTAATGGACTGAAATACCGGTCTGACTAATATCAACACAACTGGCATATACAAGGGGACCAGTGGTCGATAAACCTAACTCTAGGTCAACACAACTGGCATATACAAGGGCACCAGTGGTCGACTTTATTTTAATTTATTCCGGTTGGTCTGGTCTCAATTCTTTTTTATTTTTTGTTTTTTATTTTTTATTTTTTGGTATCTCAATCACCCTATTTCACCCTAACAATGGTAACAACTTGAATCGTGTGCCCCACCAAGTCACTTAAAAAATAAAAACAGAAGGATTAGGAGTCAACGAGATATGGCGAAACTACCATGTTTTTTTTTAATTCTAACACCTGAGCTCTGTGCTTTTAAGAATAGACTTTTTAGATGTTTCCATCTAATCATATTGGTTCCTCAACTCCTCTAACCAAGATGTTCCCATCCACTTAGATTGGTTAGTGCCAACCTTAATAAGCATAAATTTCTAGGCTCTGGAGTTTATTTATTGCAACTAAAAGCTAACAAAAAGTTTCTTCCCCACCCCCAAACTTAAATCTAAAATTGTCCTCAATGTTTTAAAGATGAAATTAAAAACATGAACAAGGAGAAACTGTTACCACTTGATGGATGTAAAAAGAAATAAGGAAGGATATTACCGTAAGCATAAGCATGGGTGCCTCCCAGAAAATGCTAAATTTAAAGTCTTTAGCTGGACATCAAATACTTCAAAAAGGATTGTCACCTTCCAAAGTCATATACCGCGAAATAGTTGCGGGTCCTCAGAACCAAATAGAGCAAACAAAAAAGAAAGACTACCATCTTGGGAAAAAATGAGCTGACGGAGCATATCTTGATCTAGGGATTTCATCAAGGCAAATAGATTTATCTGGGGTGTTTCTTTGGGCTCTATATAAGTGTGTAGGAAAACAGGTTCAACCGAATGACATGTCTCTAAGAATTGGGTTTCTTCATGGACAATATATGAAGGATCGGGTAGCAGAGTTTGAAGAAAATCAAGTAGTATCTTAGACGCACAAAGCTCGAGTCCCAATTTAGGGACTTCAATTAGGGATAAATAACGACCACTAGAGTCATCATTAACCCCAAACTTAAGGTGAAAAATATCCTCAAATGGACCAAAATCTATGGGATGGATTCTAGGGTTCATAAAGTCAGCACAAATACTAGCTTCTTTTGGGGACTGTTCATCTAAACGAACAACATCCTCATATAATGGATTATCAAAGAAAATCTCTATCATAGGCTCATCAACTAAGGTATTCATCATGGTTACCTCCTCCGAAGCACTGAAAGGTTCATCAAATAATGGATTATCAAACATAGTGCAGGCTAAAGGATCAGGAACTAGAGTGCTAATCATGTTCACCACTTCTAAATCATCTATCTCAGAAGACTTAATGATATTAAAGACATTTATCTCAGTAGTCATATTACCAGAATATATTTTCATAAGTCCGGTTCTACAATTGATGACAACATTAGATGTGGCTAAGAATGGGCGACCTAAAATCACCGGTATTTGAGCACTTGGGTCCTGAACAGGCTGGGTATCTAGAACAACAAAATATACTGGGTATATGAACCTATCAACCTCAATAAGAACATCTTATATGACACCACGAGGCACTTTGACAGACCTATCAGCTAATTGAAGTGTCATTTTGGTCGGTTTCAACTTACCAAGTCCTAGCTGGGTATACACATGGTATGGGAGTAAGTTAACACTAGCTCCTAAGTCAAGAAATGACTTATCAACTACATGATTACCAATCACACAAGATATGGTGGCGCACCCAGGGTCCTTATTCTTAAGGGGTGTTTGGTTCAGAAGAATTGAACTTACTTGACCAGCTAAAAAGGCTTTTTTTATGGACATTCAACTTACGCTTTCGTGTACAAAGATCTTTAAGGAACTTGGCATAAGCGGGCATCTGCCTAATTGCTTCTAATAAAAAAATGTTGATGTTCACCTGCTTAAATTTTCCATTATCTCGTTGAAAGTCGACTCCTTCTTTGTTGGGGCTAACAAATGTGGATATGGGGCTCTAGGCACATAGGTAGTCCTATCAGGAATTTCTTGGGAATCCTCAGAAATTGTTTCAGTTTCCTCAGCTATGGGCTCCTCTTCGGAAGTAGAAGGTGGAACTACAGTATGTCCACTAGGCATGGCTACCTTATTGTCTACCGTTTTACCGCTCCTAAGGGTTGTTATTGCATTAACATGATTTTATGATTTCTCACCAACTAAATATATTTGATGAAATCCTCTAGGATTGGGTTGTGGTTGACTAGGGAAACTTCCGTTATGTCTTTCACTTAGAGTCTTAGCTATTTGACTAACTTGAAGTTCTAACTTAGAAAGAGTCTGATTAGTAGTTTGAAAATTTTGTTCGGTTTCCTGTTGAAAACTAACCTGGCTCTTTACTAACATTTCCTGGCTCTTTGCTAACATATCTTGGCTTTTTGTCAATATACTAAGAGATTCCTCCAAGCTAGTAATTTTACCCTCAGAAGGATTCTGAAACTGGGTTTGACCTGAAAAGTTCTTAGTATATCCAAAACCTGGAGGGGGGCTGAGAATTACTAGACTGGCCTTGATTCTGTCCCTTAGACCAAGAAAAATTAGGATGGTTTATCCAACCAGGGTTGTAGGTCTCTGAGTATGGGTCAATCTTCTGACGGTTTTCAAACCTAGAGTTGTTATAGACAACATGGGCTTGCTCTTCACTAACCTGACCTTCCCAAAACGAGTTATCGGGTTCTACTCCACAACTAGAGACTTGAGAGGCTTTATTCCTAGCATCAAGTTCAACAAGAGACCTATGTTTCGACTGATTCAATTCCAAAGCTTCTAACCTTCTATACAAAGCAGCAAACTTAGCATCTGACGCAAAACTCGTATATACCACATTGGTGCTACTTCTATTAACCAAGAGTCTTTTAGGGGTTTCAACACATGGCTCCAATTGTTGGGATTTTTCAGCAACAACTCCTAAGAAGGTAAAAGCATCATCGACATTTTTACTAGTGAATTCACCAGTGCACATAGACTCAACCATGGCTTTGGTCGAGTAGTCTAAACCATCATAAATAATCTCTACTAGTTTCATCTTCTCAAATCCATGGTGAGGACATTGGGATAAGAGATCATTGAATCTCTCTAAAAATATGTAAAGAGATTCTCCCTCTTGTTGCATACTGGAACTAATTTTCTGCCTAACAGCTGTAGTTTTATGCTTAGGGTAGAATTTCAAATAGAAAGCAGAAATAAGTTCCTGCCATGTTTCTATGGATTCAGATGGTAGGTTGTTAAGACAGGTCTTGGATTTATCTCTCAAGGAAAAGTGGAACATCCTAAGTTTCAAGACTTCATCAGTAAGGTCCTTAATCTTAATTGTTCCACAAATTTCTTCAAAGTCCCTAATGTGAAAGTAAGGGTTCTCATCTTCTTTTCCTAATAATATAGGGACCATCTGAAGGATACCAGGTTTCAACTCATAATTAGTCGTAGAGGCTGGAAATTTAATGCACGATGCTCGGTTGGTCCTAGTTGGGTACATGTAATCTTTCAAAGTAGCCATTGCTGGCACAGCTGAAGTACTAGGGGTACTTTCCTCACGAAAAGACAGATTCTCAAAGCTGAAGTTTCTAAAAACGGGGCTCTCAAAAGAAGAGTCTTCGAGCTCCCCGATTCCGCAAGAGGAATTACTAGGTTTTTCACTAATCAATCGACCTAGATTGTCTCTTTTCCAAGCCCGTGGTCTAATGACCACGGGCATACATTAAAAAAAACAAATAGAAAAAAAAATAAAAATCCTAAAGGAAGGGAGGTTCTAAGAAAACACAAAGCAGGCTGACGCCACCAAAAAAAACCTAAAGATTTCTAGCAAACAAAAAGCATGATGGCTCCACTTAGATTGTTTCTAGACCAGCTTCTATTCTTTCGAAAAGGAACTCGTTACAGTCTGAGAAAACCTCTCTGGAATCAATCCGAGTTAAAGTAAGTTGATTAGAGACGAGGGAAGCTGCGTGGAGCTTTGATACCCAAGGTCTCACCGGAGTTACAAGGCGGCGTATTCAACTCACAGAAACCATCATGAACTTCAATGTATGCTCAAAAGAGTGACCAATATTTTTCGAACGACTTTCCTATTAAGCTCGTTACCCTATAGGTCTCGTTCTAGTCAAAATTTTAGGCTTAGGTTCGCGTTTGGTTTCGTTTTCCTAAGGCGGGCAAGAAGAGAACGGTGATGAAATCCGAACCCTTATCTTGTATGGCCAGTCCTTTCCCTTTACTAGGAAATCAAAACATCCGTTTTCAATTCCTCAGCATATATCCAAACGATGGAATACAGTAACTCGCTGACAGGGGATTCGCGAGTGTTTCGACAAACTTACCTCCCGTTCCAGACGGGGGATGAACTGATGAAGGCGATTCGGGCCACGACTCCTATGTCATGTACGAACCCGAGGGGCCGAGGCGATATCGTAATCGCCGTCCTTCTCTGCAAACAGTTTAATATTTAATATTACCCTTCCGTAGGGTTTAAAAATAAAAGAATGTCCAAATGTCCAAGTCCAAAATCCAAATAGGGGTGTGCAAAAAATAAAAATAAAAAATTACAAAAATAGAGAATATCCTAATACAATTTCTAAAAACTAAAAAAAAAAACAAAAAGATAAAAACAAAATCTAATAAAAAAAATTTTATCGCTCTTTTCGCCTTTTCTTTAACTCCAAATCTTTAATGTTCACCAAAAGCTTTGGAAAATTTTTCTTTTGCTCCGAATTCCAAAATCTGTAGTAAAAAGACAAAAACCCAAGAATGTAAAGTAGAACAAATAAATAAAAACCTAAAAAAATAAATCTAAAAACTCTAGCCTAAAGACAAGTCCGCGTCGGCAACACCAAAAATTGGTAGTATTTTCAATTGAGTTGTAGTAGTGGTAAGTAATGTTTCATTCAAGACTTGTGAAAGCATCTTTTATAGACTTAATTTTTATAAATAAAAATAACAAATTCGAATAAAAAGTGTTGTGAGAATTATGGAGAGACTGGGGCTAGGATTCCGCTATTTACCAATTCCAAAGTGATACTAACTGTAATCATGCAATTTCACATGTCCAAATTGATTCTCAACTATTGCAAAAGTAGATTTTTAGAAACAACAAATGTTAATCCAAAGCATGAGACATCAAAACCCTAGGCTAAGCATGTTCCATCAAAAGAAAATACAATTGTTTAACAAAAATCATAAAATCTATTTTCAATCTAGGTAAATAATCATAAATAAAAATTGCACAAATTAAATAATTAAGAATTACCACTTTTTCATTGGAAAGACAGCTTCCTCCGCCGCCCCAAGGATTGGGTCTAGCTCATTATGATGAAAACACACTCAAAGAAATTTTCCATTGCTCAAAAGGGTGTTTACAAATGATGAAAATGGAGAAATAATTCAAACCGGGTTTGTAACAATTATATTTGTTACAAACCAAAGAACGATACAGAGGATGTGTCACTGTTACTGTAGCTCTAAGACTGTCACTGAACAATCGCAAATACTATAGAAAAATAAGACTGCTTCTTGAGGTCTTATGTTCTTCGTGTTCTTCAATGGCAGCATCAGGTTTCTCTGGTGATCGTATTTCGCCTCTGTGATGTTCCAAATCCTTCCCAAACTCTCTGTAACCATTCTATGACCTCCTAACAGTCTTTATATACTCAGCAGGGCCTAAGAATCGTTGTAATAACTCTAGGATAATTCTCAATAACTTTGCCAGACACGGGAAAATATTCTTTCCCTTTTCTGCTCCTGCACGCGTTATACAGCTGCAAATTCTCCTTATTTATCTCTGTCACGACCAAAATGGTTGTTAGAATCTTCCTAGCATGCGCAGAACTCTGTCCAACTCATGCAAATCCAATGATTATCTCAACTGCACACGTACTCCCTTGTTTTCTTCCCAACGTCTATCCAGCCCTAGTAAACTCATTTGAACACCCATACCAGCATTGTTTGGGAGTATCACGTTCATCCCAATCGAAATCAGCCGTTGAATCACACTATAACCCCTTGAATTCTCGAAACCTAATCTGCCAGGGAAGAACCAAACTTTCCCGCCAGTTCTTGAATTCAAATGATGAAGAAGGGTGGCCCCCTAACCATAGTGGGGGTGCCGATAGAAAATGGGTGTTGTGGATGAATTTAGGTTACACATAGCCATGGGTGCTCCTTAGCCAAATCTGGGGTCCATATAGCAAATGTCCTCCGGGGTGCCCCGAGCAACTTTTCGAGCCGAATTTTCCAAAAATGTTTATTTCCCAAAAATACCTACAAACACACAAAACACCATAATAAGTACAAAATTGAGTACCAATGATACAGAAAATTGAGGACAACTTTAGACACAAAAATGTGTCTATCAATAGAAACGCTTGTGAGTCCGACCGAGCAGTGCTATAACATCTAGGTTTAGATAAAGAGATGAAGAGGCTGGTGATTCAGACTACAAAACCAGAAAGTAGCAAACAAGTTCTTCATCAGTTTTCGATAAAAGAAAGGTTTGTTAATGATTTTCCGGATATCACAAGTATGAGTTTTTCCCAAAGGTAATTCATATTTGTGATATTTGGAATGAATAATGTCTCCTGCTTATTGAACCCAAAGATTTAATAGAAACGTTGTTATCTATGCATGAAATGTTGGTCTTAAACTTGTTAAATTGGACTCATGTATGTCGCAATTTTACCCAAAAGTGAATTTGTGATGATACGGAGCCATGTTTTTAGTTTAAGATGTTTACTTTTTCTTATTACTTTGATATTCTTGTACGTCATGGTTTACCCATAGGTGAATTTGTGATGGTATTGAATCTGTACTAATGTTTTATTCATGTATAGATTGTTAGAGCATAGCTCGGTTGAACCCACCAAGTGTTGGTATGTCAAGTTTGGTTGTCATATTTTAGTGAATCAAAACTCATGTTAAGAGTCGCTTGATTATGTACTAGAGTCAACTTCGTATAGGTTAGCTTGAAAGTATTAGGATATGAGACATTACAAGTATTGTGAAGACTTGAAGATGTGAAGAAGCAAGGAGCTAAAACGACAACAATCATCCTTCCACTTGAGGTTAGTGATATTTGACTTGAAATTTTTCATTCCCTAACGTATCTTTCAAGTAGTGCATATTGAAAACAAAACTACGAAGCATATTTGAACTCTAGATAGACATAGTACTAAGGAATACAATACGAGGTTTATTGCTTAACCATTTAAATTTGTAGATAAGACATCTCCATAATCATTTGAATGCTATTGTGATTATATATGGGGTATGAGGTGAGGATTTCATCCTAGGGAACAATTTTTACATGTGTTCTAAGGAAGTAAGTTCATAAACTTGTTTGTGAACCGAAAAGGAAATTTCTAGGTGTTATTTATTTTGTTATTCATTGCATATCTTATGAACAACCAATATGTGTGATTGAGTATAACCGCTAACAACTTATTTGTGTTCTTGGTAGAACTATTCACAAAGGCCTGACTTATGTATTGGTATGACTTTTATTAGTGAAACCGATCTTAAGTACTCACCTGAGATGGTATGATCGGGTTTGTGATTTTATGTCTGACCAAAACTGGGAAAAGGGGAACCGATCCTATTAAGAGGTGCAGTACATCACAAAGGGGAACCGATCCTTGTATGAGGTGCAACAAGGTTTATAGCAGAAAGAGAAACCGATCCTATGGACATGTGCAACACGTTTTTAGGAAAAGGGGAACCGATCCCATGGACATGTGCAACACATTCAAGTTAGATACCATATATATGTGGGGAACCAATCCTAGTACCTAGTCAACCGAATTTGGAAAGCTAGTGTAACTATGCACAATACTCACATGGAGGTAGAACCGAAACTTGTTTTGATAGAACCGTTAAACCCATGATTTGTGGTTGAATGTTATTTGATCAATCGCATAGTTCTTGAAAGTCAGATGAACCAATTCTAAACTTGTTTGGAAGTGTGGCAAATCGGTTTCAAGGTTGTAAGTATGAAAGAGAACTTACAAAGTTAGGATGTCGACATACTTTGAACACGTGCTGTGAATGTTTATTATTTAATTGTTCAAAGTTATTCCTTAATAGCTAAGGGAAGAGAATCCCAGGATCGAAACATAAATAAGTTAGGAATCTTTTAATTAAGGTTATTAATTTCATTTTTAGGAAAATAAGAATTAGTAATGTGCATTTACTAATTAAAGATTTTATGAGAGATTTCGATCATTATTTTTGGACAGAGCATTTCCAGGAATTATGGAAACCGATTTTTTGCTTTAATGAATATCTTGAGAATATATTCGGTTTTGGAAATTCCTTGGTGTCCAAACTTCCTAGTCTATAAATACTGAAGTTTGCATTTCTAGCAAACTAATCCTTCGTAACAGAAAACTACCTCTTATTGTGCTGCTACTGGTGAAGCCGCCTATTCGGAGAGGAGAGTAACTTAATTAGGCGAAATCTCTTAAAGTCGCTCGGTTTAAAATCTTCTTTGGGATTGAGAAGCTCTAGTCAGTATCGTTGGTGGGAAACTAGATAATTTCGATTTATCTTTTGTTTTCATTGATTTGATTGATTAACGGTGGTTGAAATTTGATTGTACATAGTTTTTTTATGCTTGAGAATCTTCTCTTATGATATAAGATTCACTCAAACTAGTTCAGAGTTTCGACAGGGATCTTTAGACTGTTGTTAGTTCTAAAGACGATCTTGTGATAATCCATTGTTAACAGACTCCGTTCTGTACGTGATTGATCACAAGAGATTCAAGTGATTGTGTGAAGGTGTTTATTGAATATCTAAGAAGATTTGAAGACGAAAAAGATATTGAAGATTTCTGATTTGTGAGTTCATAATCTTTGGTGTGCACAATACTTGTTTCGGTAAAAAGAGGATCCAATTAATAATCAGTTTTATCCTTGTGATATAATTGGATTGATTAATTGAGTATATCGGCATCAACACAATTCTTTGGATTAAGAGTGTTGATTGCAAAATCTTAACGATTACTTTGGTAATTGAACATAAGATAGATCTAAGGACCTGACGAAGGAGTTTATGTTAAGATAAACAGAAGAGCGTTTGTCCGAACCATATCACTTGGTTGAAGAGAGTTGATACCAAACAGATTTGTTGTTCCTTTACTGTTTGGAATACGAACCAAAGGAATTGATCCAAGTACGTGACTTATTTATAAGTTGGAGGCATGGAAATACAGATGGAACTAGGTGAAATATAGGTTTAGTTGTTTGGTCTCAACTATACGAAGTTGGTGTAATTTTGTGTAGCGGCTTAATCCTGAGAGTATTCAATTCTGGACAAGGTCCCGGGGTTTTTCTGCATTTGCGGTTTCCTCGTTAACAAAATCTTGTTGTGTCATTTGCTTTTATTTTCCGCATTATAATTGTTTTATTATAATTAAAGTAAATCACACAAACGTTAATTCCTATTTACTTGATAAGTGAATCCTATTGTGGTTGGTTAAGTCCGAACCTTTTTATAAAGTAAACAATACTTCGTTGTTGTATTGTCTCGATCTCGTATCCATATACGATCACACAAAGTGCGAACCGATTAGTTGTATTATCTCGACTCAGTCCATAGACAATCACTTTCGAATAAAGAACTTATAGGTAGGAAAAGTTTTAGATTGAGGTATATTTGGGTACCCTCGTATTTTCAATTGGTATTACAGCCGGCAAACACGAAAAGATCTAACAATATGCGTTTGGTGCGATCCAACATATAAGAAATGAATCTAATGAGTGATTCAGTTAACGTACCACCAAGATTTAATGGGACAAATTACCCATTATGGAAATCGGCTGTGAAAGCTTTTCTTCAATCCCGAGATTTTAATACATGGTTATTAATCGAAGACGGATACCAACGTCCGATAGACTATTCAGAATCATAGTTTAAACGCTTAGCGTCTTATACTCTTGAAGAAAGGATTCTTGCAAAGCAGAATTCTGATGGTTTGAATGCCATCATTCATGAAGTTAGTCATGATCTTCTACATCATGTACTGGCTTGTAGAAATTCTAAAGAAGCATGGGATATTCTTGAGACTGTATTCGAGGGAGATGAATCTGAAAAATAAGCTAGACTTCTTTCCCTTTCATCTGAATGGGAACATCTCAATATGGATGATAACGACACTTTCGAGGAGTTTAACTCTAAACTTTTTGAGATTGTTAACACATCTTTTTTCCTTGGAAAGGCAATACCTGAAAAAGAAATAATATGCAAAATTCTCAGATTGTTACCATCCAGATATGAGTCTAAAAAACATGCCATAATAGAAGGAAATGATCTTTTTACACTTTCTCGAAGCTCTCTTGTAGAAAAGTTAAAGATCTTTGATAGAGAAATTATGCTGAAGAATTAAACTGAGAAACGTTGCCAAGAGGTTAAGGCACCCGTTAAAAAGGAGCTTGACTCAACTATTGTGCTTCTAGCGCAACGTATTAAGAACATTTTATCTATTGATAAACGTGTTCCTGATACATTATCATTTCGTCATAAAAAGGGTAATGATGAAGCTCAATGCTTCAAGTGCCGTAGATTCGGACATATGGCAAACACTGGTCCAGCAGAAGAACTAGAAAATGCAATAGGGCGTATGTCTCCACCCTTGATGATATTCCGGAGGAAGAATCCAATGAAGAAATATCTAATTGCAATGCACTTCTTGCCAACTCTAACTGTGATGATTCCGGTAATTCTAATCAACTCCTAGAAAAACGGGAATTGGGAACTAAGGAAAATGAAAGGTTAAGCCTGGTACTTGAAAACCTTTTGAAGTTCCTTTCAGATAAAACTTGTATGGTAGAATCTTAAAAATAAAAATTTGGTGAAATACCAAAAGAATCAGAAACTAGTACTTCTGATAATGGGACATCACGTTCTTTAAATTGAGGAAATAACCACACCACAATCTCTCGTGGAAACCTCCATCAAAATAAATTTATCAAGACTCTTCTTAAGGGGATAAAGTTTTTGAAGGATGATAAGTTTATTAGATCTCAAAAGGAAATTGCAAAATCATGCAATCACAAGAGCAAGAAAGAACGCAAGGAAGTACAGTATATTGTGCTTATAAGTCATCCAAAGGATGTCTTTGTTACCCATGGTGAGAGTAATTCTCACCTCAACCAAACTGATTGTGTTGAAGAATGCATCCTCAACTTATTGCCCAAAATTCTGATTGTGAGGAAGCATAAATCTGGGCAGTTTGATCATGACTGTTTCTTAAGTGAAAAATATTAGATATCTTTTATTTTTGGGAAAAATGGTTTCGGTTTCCATAAACCAAATTATTCCTTGATTTTCTCCCATCTTATATATCTTCTTCCTGTCCGAAAGAAGTATCTTATTTCAATGGAGAAATCAGTAAAAGAAGGGTCATCTCTTGATGATTTAGCACTCTATGCATCAGTTATGACTGAAACTCATGATGTTCCTCTTCATAATAACTCTCAAGATTCTCTAAGAAAACAGATTCTCTCTGTTAAATGTTGCATAAGATATCATGAGCTGATGATAAAGGATTCAAAAGAAGTACTAGCTAATCTTCATTCTCAATTGTTGGAGATGAACAATTCTACTAATGAAAACGGAGTGCTCAGAAGAATTTGAATCCATTTTTTGAAAGCAATCGTCATAAGAGCTGAGAAAGAGAAAAATAAACATCAATTTTTGATTTCTTTCAATAATTGTATTGGTCTATTATGAATAAAACTATTATGAATAAAATTATTTGATTTATAATTTTCTTGTGATAGTTTTCGGTTTACATAGCCTGTGCTTGAATGCTTTTATATTATTGCTATGTATGTATATGGGATGTTTAATTTCGGTATTACTACCTTAATATTCGATCTCATATATTGTGAACCCTTGTGGTTTGGATGACTTTTTAATTTAGCAGGATTAATTTCTAGCCCATGCTGGTAGGCTTTATCAAAGAATCATGAGGGGTTCTGATAGAAACAATATGTGAAAAAGTCACAATATGTTGAATCGGTTTTGTTTTAGCATAAAAGCATATGTGTTTCAACGGTTTTCAACTTTTGCTTGCAATTGTTAAAACCGATTTTCAATCTTTCTCTGGTAAAGGTTGGTTGTTGTTATTCTTTTGTTTTTGCATAAGGATGACAACATGATGATATTTCGATATCAATTCTCCCTGGACGAAGATGCGAACTTATTGGAGAAGTGGATGTGAAATTTGAGGTAACAATCTTGTTAGTTAATTGATTTCCTGTTTAAGAAAAGCTTGAGTTTATTTCATATATATTTATTGCTTTTGCTTAACAAAATTTCGGTATAATTGATGTTTATTCCACTATGTGTGTATGGATGTGTGTGTGATCGAATTGGTCCTGGTTAAGAAAAACTATTGTTATCTTGCTTTATTGTGTGGTATCAATTGTTTAGGCTTACAAAATTTCGGTGCAATTTTGGTGCTTTAATGTATATGTTATTTCAATTGCTTCCGGTTGAGGTGAATAATTATGCAAGTTGATTTATTTGGTTTGTATGAATTATTTATGGCTTAACGAAATAAAAGGTTTATGTGATGAGTTGTTTAGTCCAATTCGATTCCGGATAAGAGAAACTAAGTTAATTCTGATCTTAGTTAGACTTATCGAAGTGAGGTTTTGGTTATTCAAGTCTAATCGAATGCCTTAACAAGAAATGCTAGTTAGATAACCTAGTACTTGTCTTGTTTAAAATTGAAAGGTCTAAGTTTATGGATAATTAGAACCTGATGAGAAAAATAAAGTTTTCTTTATTTTGGTCTTATCGAATAAGTGATTGTTTTTGTACAAATTGTTTAGCAAAGGAACTAAGGTGCTTAGTTGATTTTTGGTTTGCTAAACTAAAGTGGAAAAATTGTTTCGGACAATTGTTTCCTTGATAACATATCAAAATAAAACTACTTGTAGTTTCAGTTTTGATATGGGTTATCAGAACATGGTGTGTGGAACCCTCGTGCCTAACTCTACAGGTAGCAAGTCTATTTTGAGATTTGTAAGATTCTTTTCGTGTTGTCCTTTATTTTTTTCGTTTCTTTGTCATTTTGTGACAAAAGGGGGGAGAAATATATGGAGTAAACAAGTGATACTGGCATTGATTTTATATTGATTTGTATCGCTAAGGAAAAAAACATTGGTGCTTGAACGTTTATCTACACGAAAGAGTGAAAGCACAGACTAAGAGGGAGTAACATATCATATTAGTGGTATAACAAAGACGTGCGGATTGAATATCTACCTATCTTTCTTAGGGGGGGTATTAGATTTGTTATTATAATGTCAACAACGACATTTTTGAGGATTAAATGTATGCAGTTTACTGTGCTATTGAATTCGGGAATCAAGCGTATGTGTAATGAATTCTTGTAATTTGTTTATCCATATGATGTAAGATTTTTGTCACTAAAATTGACAAAGGGGGAGATTGTTAGAGCATAGCTCGGTTGAACCCACCAAGCGTTGGTATATCAAGTTTGGTTGTCATATTTTAGTGAATCAAAACTCATGTTAAGAGTCGCTTGATTATGTACTAGATTCAACTTCGTATAGGTAAGCTTGAAAGTATTAGGATATGAGACATTACAAGTATTGGGAAGACTTGAAGATGTGAATAAGCAAGGATCTACAACGAAAACAATCATCCTTCCACTTGAGGTTAGTGATATTTGACTTGAAATGTTTCATTCTCTAACGTATCTTTCAAGTCGTGCATATTGAAAACAAAACTGCGAAGCATATTTAAACTCTAGATAGACATAGTATTAAGGAATACAATACGAGATTTGTTGCTTAACCATTAAACTTTGTAGATAAGACATCGCCATAATTATTTGAATGCTATTGTGATTATGTTTGGGTATGAGGTGAGGATTTCATCCTAGGGAACAATGTTTACATTGTTCTAAGGAAGTAAGTTCAAAAATTGTTTGTGAACCGAAAAGGAAATTACCAGGTATTTTTGGTTTTGTTATTCATTGATTATCTTATGAACAACCAGTATGTGTGATTGACTATAACTACTCACAACTTGTTTGTGTTCTTGGTAGAACTATTCACAAAGGCCTGACTTATGTATTGGTATGACTTTTATTAATGAAACCGATCTTAAGTAATCACCTGAGATGGTATGATCGGGTTTGTGATTTTATGTCTGACCAAAACTGGGAAAAGGGGAACCGATCAAAGTATGAGGTGCATTACATCACAAAGGGGAACCGATCCTTGTATGAGGTGCAAAAAGGTTTATAGCAGAAAGGGGAACCGATCCTATGGACATGTGCAACACGTTTTTAGGAAAAGGGGAACCGATCCTATGGACATGTGCAACACATTCAAGTTAGATACCTAATATATGTGGGGAACCGTTCCAAATACCTAGTCAACCGAATTTTCGAAAGCTTGTGTGACTATGCACAATACTTACATGGAGGTAGAACCGAAACTTGTTTTGGTAGAACCGTTAAACCCATGATTTGTGATTGAATGTTATTTGATCAATCACATAGTTCTTGAAAGTCAGATGAACCAATTCTAAACTTGTTTAGAAGTGTGGAAAATCGGTTTGAAGGTTGTAAGTATGAAAGAGAACTTACAAAGCTAGGATGTTGGCATACGTTGAACACGTGCTATGAATGTTTATTATTTAATTGTTCAAAGTTATTCCTTAATAGCTAAGAGAAGAGAATCCCAGGATCGAAACATAAATAAGTTAAGAATCTTTTAAATAAGGTTATTAATTTTATTTTTAGGAAAATAAGAATTAGTAATGTGCATTTACTAATTAAAGATTTTCTGAGAGATTTCGATCATTATTTTTGGACAGAGCATTTCCAGGAATTATGAAAAACCAATTTGTGCTTTAATAAATATCTTGAGAATATTTTCGGTTTTGGAAATTCCTTGGTGTCCAAACTTCCTAGTCTATAAATACTGAAGTTTTCATTTCTAGCAAACTAATCCTTCGTAACAGAAAACTACCTCTTATTGTGCTGCTACTGGTGAAGCCGCCTATTCGGAGAGGAGAGTAACTTAATTAGGCGAAATCTCTTAAAGTCGCTCGGTTTAAAATCTTCTTTGGGATTGAGAAGCTCTAGTCAGTATCGTTGGTGGGAAACTAGATAATTTCGATTTATCTTTTGTTTTCATTGATTTGATTGATTAACGGTGGTTGAAATTTGATTATACATAGTTTTTTTATGCTTGAGAATCTTCTCTTATGATATAAGATTCACTCAAACTAGTTCAGAGTTTCGACAGGGATCTTTAGACTGTTGATAGTTCTAAAGACGATCTTGTGATAATCCATTGTTAACAGACTCCGTTCTGTACGTGATTGATCACAAGAGATTCAAGTGATTGTGTGAAGGTGTTTATTGAATATCTAAGAAGATTTGAAGACGAAGAAGATATTGAAGATTTCTGATTTGTGAGTTCATAATCTTTGGTGTGCACAATACTTGTTTCGGTAAAAAGAGGATCCAATTAATAATCAGTTTTATCCTTGTGATATAATTGGATTGATTAATTGAGTATATCGGCATCAACACAATTCTTTGGATTAAGAGTGTTGATTGCAAAATCTTATCGATTACTTCGGTAATTGAACATAAGATAGATCTAAGGACCTGACGAAGGAGTTTATGTTAAGATAAACAGAAGAGCCTTTGTCCGACTCATATCACTTGGTTCAAGAGAGTTGATACCAAACAGATTTGTTGTTCATTTACTGTTTGGAATACGAACCAAAGGAATTGATCCAAGTACGTGACTTATTTATAAGTTGGAGGCGTGGGATTACAGACGGAACTAGGTGAACTATAGGTTTAGTTGCTTGGTCTCAACTATACGAAGTTGGTGTAATTTTGTGTAGTGGCTTAATCCTGAGAGTATTCAATTCTGGATTAGGTCCCGGTGTTTTTCTGCATTTGCGGTTTCCTCGTTAACAAAATCTTGTTGTGTCATTTACTTTTATTTCTTGATACTCTCAGGATTGAATACTCTCAAGATTAAGCCGCTACACAAAATTAAACCTAACTTCGTATAGTTGAGACCAAGCAACTAAACCTATAGTTCACTTAGTTCTATTTGTATTCCGACGCCTCCAACTTATAAATAAGTCACGTACTTGGAACAATTCCTTTGAGTCGTATTCCAAACAGTAAGGAACAACAAATATGTTCGGTATCAACTCTCTTGGACCAAGTGATATGAGTCGGACAACGGCTCTTCTGTTTATCTTAACATAAACTCTTTCGTCAGGTCCTTAGATCTATCTTATGTTCAATTACCGAAGTAATCGTAAGATTTTGCAATCAACACTCTTAATCCAAAGAATTGTGTTGATGCCGATCTACTCAACTAATCAATCCAATTCTATCAAAAAGATAAAACCGATTATAATTGGATCCTCTTTTTACCGAAACAAGTATTGTGCACACCAAATATTATGAACCCCAAATCAGAAATCTTCAATATCTTCTTTGTCTTCAAATTTTCTTAGATCTTCAATAAATACTTGCACACAATCACTTGAATCTCTTGTGATCAATCACGCACAGAACGGAGTTTGTTAACAATGGATTATCACAAGATCGTCTTTAGAACTAACAACAGTCTAAAGATCCCTGTCGAAACTCTGAACTAGTTTCAGTGAATCTTATATCAGAAGAGAATATCCACAAGCATAAACAAACTAGTTGCAATCAAAGTTCAATCACCGTTAGTCAATCAAATCAATCGAAAACAAAAGATAAACCACAATTATCTAGTTTTCCACCAACTGTACTAATAGAGCTTCTCAATACCAAAGAAGACTTTAAACCGAGCGGCCGTAAGAGATTTCGCCTAATTAGGTTACTCTCCTCTATGAATAGGCGGCTTCACCAGTAGAAGCACAACAAGAGGTAGTTTGCTGTTACGAAAGATTAGTTTGCTAGAAATGCAAACTTCAAGTATTTATAGACTAGGAAGTTTAGACACCAAGGAATTTCCAAAACCGAAAATATTCTCAAGATATTCATTAAAGCACAAATTCGGTTTCCATAATTCCTGGAAATGCTCTGTCCAAAAATAATGATCGAAATCTCTCATAAAATCTCTAATTTGTAAATGCACATTACTAATTCTTATTTTCCTAAAAATGAAATTAATAACCTTAATTAAAAGATTCTTAACTTATTTATGTTTCGATCCTTGGATTCTCTTACCTTAGATATTAAGGAATAATTTTGAACAATTAAATATAAACATTGACTGCACGTGTTCAAAGTACGTCGACATCCTTACTTTGCAAGTCCTCTTTCATACTTACAACCTTCAAACCGATTTTCCACACTTCCAAACAAGTTTATAATTGGTTCATCTGACTTTCAAGAACTATGTTATTGATCAAATAACATTCAACCACAAATCATGGGTGTAACTGTTCTACGAAAACAAGTTTCAGTTCTACCTTCCATGTGAGTACTGTGCATAGTCACACTAGCTTTCCAAAATTCGGTTGACTAGGTACTAGGATCGGTTCCCCACATATATATGGCATCTAACTTATATGTGTTGCACATGTCCATGGGATCGGCTCCCCTTTGCCTAAAAACGTGTTGCACATGTCCATAGGATCGGTTCCCCTTTCTGCTATAAACCTTCTGCACCTCATACAAGGATCGATTCTCCTTTCTGATGTACTGCACCTCTTACTAGGATCGGTTCCCCTTTACCTAGATTTGGTCAGACATAAAATCACAAACTCGATCATACCATCTCAGGTGATTACTTAAGATCGGTTTCACTAATAAAAGTCATACCAATACATAAGTCAGGCCTTTGTGAATAGTTTTACCAAGAACACAAATCATGAACGGTTATACTAATCACACATATTAGTTGTTCAAAAGATATGCAACGAATAACAATATCACCTGGCGATTTTCTTTTCGGTTCACAAACAAGTTTATGAACTTACTTCCTTAGAACACATGTAAAAAATTTCCCTAGGATAAAATCCTCACCTCATACCCACACATATCACAATGGCATCCAAATGATTATGAAGATGTCTTATCTACAAAGTTTAATGGTTAAGCAATAAACCTCGTATTGTATTCCTTAATACTATGTCTATCTAGAGTTCAAACATGTTTCGCAGTTTTGTTTTCAATATGCACGACTTGAAAGATACGTTAGGGAATGAAACAGTTCAAGTCAAATATCACTAACCTCAAGTGGAAGGATGATGTTGTCGTTGTAGCTCCTTGCTTCTTCATGTCTTCAAGTCTTCGCAGTACTTGTAAAGTCTCAATATCCTAATACTTTCATGCTAACCTATACGAAGTTGACTCTAGTACATAATCAAGCGACTCATAACATGAGTTTTGATTCACTAAAATATGACAACCAAACTTGACATACCAACGCTTGGTGGGTTCAACCGAGATATGCTCTAACAATCTCCCCCTTTGTCAATTTTAGTGACAAAAATCTTACATCATATGGATAAACAAATTACAATAATTCATTACACATACGCTTGATTCCCGAATTCACCAGCACAGTAATCTGCATACATTCAATCCTCAAAAATGCTGCTATTGACATTATGATAACAAAGCTAATACTCCCCCTAAGGAAGATAGGTAAATTTTCTGAAAAGGCGAGGGTACCCAAATATACCACAAGCTAAAACTTTTCTTACCTATAAATCCTTTCTCCGAAAGTGATTGTCTATGGACTGAGTCAAGACAATACAACTAACCAGTTCACACTTTGTGTGATCGTCTATGGATACGAGATCGAGAGAATACAACAACGAAGTATGTTTACTTGATTCAAAGGTTCAGACTTAACCAAACAAAATAGGATTTCTTATCAAGTAATAGGAATTAACGTTCGTGTAATTTACTTTAATTATAACAAAACAATTATAATGCGGAAATATAAAGTAAATGACACAGCAAGATTTTGTTAACGAGGAAACCGCAAATGCGGAAAAACCTCGGGACCTTGTCCAGAATTGAATACTCTCAGGATTAAGACGCTACACAAAATTACACCTAACTTCGTATAATTGAGACCAAGCAACTAAACCTATAGTTCACCTAGTTCCGTCTGTATTCCCACGCCTCCAACTTATAAGTAAGTCACGTACTTGGAACAATTCCTTTGGTTCGTATTCCAAACAGTAAAGGAACAATAAATCTGTTTGGTATCAACTCTATTCAACCAAGTGATATGAGTCGAACAAAGGCTCTTCCGTTTATCTTAACATAAACTCCTTCGTCAGGTCCTTAGATCTATCTTATGTTCAATAACCGAAGTAATATTTTAATATTAAGCCAAAAACACTCTTAATCCAAAGAATTGTATTGATGTCGATCTACTCAATTAATCAATCCAATCTACCCCAAGGATAAACCGATTATTAATTGGATCCTCTATTACCAAATCAAGTATTGTGCACACTAAAGATTATAAACCCAAGTCAGATCTTCAATATCTTCTTTGTCTTCAAATCTTCTTAAATCTTCAATAAAAACCTGAACACAATCACTTGAATCTCATGTGATCAATCACGCACAGAACGGAGTCTGTTAACAATGGATTATCACAAGATCGTCTTTAGAACTAACAACAGTCTAAAGATCCCTGTCGAAACTCTGAACTAGTTTGAGTGAACCTTATATCAGAATAGAAGATCATCAAGCATTAACAAACTAGGTGCAATCATATTTCAACCACCGTTAGTCAATCAAATCAATCGAAAAGAAAAGATAAACCGCAATTATCTAGTTTCCCACCAACGGTACACGCTAGAGCATCTCAATCCCAAAGAAGAATTTAAACTGAGCGGCCGTAAGAGATTTCGCCTAATTAGGTTACTCTCCTCTCCGAATAGGAGGCTACACCAGTAACAACAACAAAAGAAGAAGTCTATTTTTACGAAGGATTGGTTTGCTAGAAAGGCAAACTTCAAGTATTTATAGACAAGGAAGTTTAAACACCAAGGAATTTCCAAAACCGAAAATATTCTCAAGATATTCATTAAAGCACAAATTCGGTTTCCATAATTCCTGGAAATGCTCTGTCCAAAAATAATGATTGAAATCTCTCGGAAAATATAATTAGTAAATGCACATTACTAATTCTTATATTTCCCTACAAAATGAAATTAATAACCTTAATTAAAATATTCTTAACTTATTTATGTCTCGATCCTGGGATTTTCTTCCTTTAGCTATTAAGGAATAACTTTGAACAATTAAATAAGTAAACATTCACCGCACGTGTTCAATGTATGTCGACATCCTTACTTTGTAAGTTTTCTTTCACACTTACAACCTTGAAACCGATTTGCCACACTTCCAAACAAGTTTAGAATGGTTCATCTTACTTTCAAGAACTATGTGATTGATCAAACAAATATTCAATCACAATTATGGTTTTAACGGTTCTACCAAAACAAGTTTCGGTTCTACCTCCATGTGAGTACTGTACATAGTCACACTAGCTTTCCAAAAATTCGGTTGAATAGGTACTAGGATCGGTTCTCACATATATATGGTATCTAACTTATATGTGTTGCACATGTCCATAGGATCGGTTCCTCTTTCTGCTATAAACCTTGTTGCACCTCATACAAGGATCGGTTCCACTTTGTGATGTACTGCACCTCTTACTAGGATCGGTTCCCCTTTCCCTTATTTGGTCAGACATAACACAAACCCTATCATACCATCTCAGGTGATTACTTAAGATCGGTTTCACTAATAAAAGTCATACCAATACATAAGTCAGGCCTTTGTGAATAGTTCTACCAAGAACACAAACAAGTTTTGAGAGGTTATACTCAATCACACATATTGGTTGTTCATAAGATATGCAATGAATAACAAAACCAATAACACCTGGTAATTTCCTTTTCGGTCCACAAAGAAGTTTATGAACTTACTTCCTTAGAACACATGTAAAACATTGTTCCCTAGGATGAAATCCTCACCTCATACCCATACATAATCACAATAACATTCAAATGATTATGGCGATGTCTTATCTACAAAGTTTAATAGTTAAGTAATAAACCTCGTATTATATTCCTTAATACTATGTTTATCTAGAGTTCAAATATGCTTCGCAGTTATGTTTTCAATATGCACAACTTGAAAGATACGTTAGGTAATGAAACATTTCAAGTCAAATATCACTAACCTCAAGTGGAAGGATGATTGTTGTCGTTGTAGATCCTTGCTTCTTCACATATTCAAGTCTTCGCAATACTTGTAGTTTCTCATATCCTAATACTTTCAAGCTAACCTATACGAAGTTGACTCTAGTACATAACCAAACGACTCTTAACGTGAGTTTTGAGTCACTAAAGTACGACAACCAAAACCAACGCTTGGTGGGTTCAACCGAGCAATGCTCTAACAATCTCCCCCTTTGTCAATTTTAGTGACAAAAATCTTACATCATATGTATAAAAAAATTACAAGAAGTCATTACACATACGCTTGATTCCCGAATCCAACAGCACAGTAAAACTGCTTACATTCAATCCTTGAAAATGCTGTTGTTGACATTATAATAACAAAGCAAATACTCCCCATAAGGAAGATAGTTATATATTCAATCCGCACGTCTTTGTTACACCAATTCATATGACATGCTAATCCCCCTTAGTCTATGCTTTCACTCTTTCGTTAGATAAACGTTCCAGCACCACTATTCTTTTTCTTAGCGATACCAATCAATATAAAATCAATGCCAATATCACCTGTTTACTCCATATATTTCTCCCCCTTTTTGTCACAAAAATGAAAAAGGAACAAAAAATAAAGGACAACACGAAAAGAATCTTACAAATCTCAATAGACTTGCAACCTGTAGAGTTAGGCACGAGGGTTCCACATATCATGTTCTGATAACCAATATCAAAACTGAAACTACAAGTAGTTTAATTTTGATATGTTACCAAGGAAACAATTATACGAAACAATTTTTCCGATTTAATTTAGCAAAAAAAAAATCAACTAAGCACCTTAGTCCCTTTGCTAAACCTATTGTTCAAAACAACCGCTTAATTCGATAAGACCAAAATAAAGATAACTCTATTTTTCTCATCAGGTTTTAATTATCCATAAACTTAGACCTTTCAATTTTAAACAAGACAAATACTAGGTTAGTTAACTAGCATTTCTTGTTAAGGCATTCAATTAGACTTGAATAACCGAAACCTCACTTCGATAAGTCTAACTAAGATCAGAATTAACTTCGTTTCTCTTATCCAAAATCGAATCGGACTAAACAACTCATCCCGTACACCTTTTATTTTTTTAAGCCATAAATAATTCATACAAACCAACATAAATCAACTTGCATAATTATTCACCTCAATCGGAAGCAATTGAAACAACATAGACATTAAAAGCACCGCAATTGCACCGAAATTTTGTAAGCCTAAACAATTGATACCATACAAACGCAAGATAACAATAGTTTTTCTTAATCGAAACCAATTGAATCACACACAACATAAATTGTACCGAAATTTTGTAAGCCTAAACAATTGATACCACACAATAAAGCAAGATAACAATAGTTTTTATTAAGAGGAACCAATTGAATCACACACATCCACACACACATCATGGAATAAACATCAATTGTACCGAAATTTTGTTAAGAAAAAGCAATAAATATATATGATATAAACTCAGGATTTTCTTAAACAGGAAAACAATTAACTAACCAGATTGTTACCTCAAATTTCGCATCCACTTCTCCAATATGTTTGCATCTTCGTCTAGGGAGAATTGGTATCTAAATATCATCATATTGTCATATCTACGCATAAACAAAAGAATAATAACAACCAACCTTTACTAGAGAAAAGTTGAAAATCGGTTTTAACAATTGCAAGCAAAAGTTGAAAACCGTCGAAACACATATGCTTTTATGCTAAACCAAAACCGATTCAACATATTGTGACTTTTTCACACATTGTTTATACTAGAACCCATCATGATTCTTTGATAAAGCCTACCAACATGGGATAGAACTTAATACTGCTAAATCAGAAAGTCACCCAAACCACAAGGGTTCACAATATATGAGATCGAATATTAAGGTAGTAAAACCGAAATCAAACATCCCAAAAACATACATAGCAATACGATAAAAGCATTTAAGCACATGCCATGTAAACCGAAAACTATCACAAGAAAAATTACCAATCAAATAATTTTATTCATAATATTTTTATTCATTGTTAGAGCATTGCTCGGTCGAACTCGCATGCGTTGCTATCTCAAGCATGTTTGTCAATGTTAGTGATCAAAACTATAAGTCTTGATTTCTAGTCTATTATACTCGGACTAGGATAGAAAGTGTAGTTGAGCTCAAGAACTTCATGGTGATTCATCATACAATAAGAAGAACTATTCAAGAAACCGGTGGAACTTTTCGACAAAAAGGTATGTGAAGACTTGAACTTATCTGTCACTCAAAAGTCTATCTACTCTATCTCCTACTCTTTGAGACAAGAATACGTATGTTATATATATAGACTGGATTATACACATTTGGTATTTCGAGCCGAGTGTACCTCGCCTATCTATATCTCGAAATATGTGTTGGAAGCGTTTCTCTTTGATCAAGTTTATCTTTACCTAGTGACGAAAGTCATGATATGTTTCAATCACTTTGAAAATTGCGTTCACGAGAAAAGGTTTGTGAATAACAACTATATAATGTCCTCTAAGAATTTTTCAATGATTGAAATGAGAGTTTAGATTACATAACCAATGGTGGGCATAAACATTGTTGTGGAAACACATTTATGTATAAGTCCTATTCCTTGAACCAAAGTTTGCGAACTTTGTTGATCAAGAGAAACCGGAGAATGGCGTAAGCCAAGTACGTGAACTCAGTCTGCGAACTGCCGAACTTCTCATCCCGAGAAATTTTGCTGGAGTTGAAAAACTAGACTAGTCCGCGAACCCAGTCGGCGAACCAGCGGAAGGTCTTTGCCGAGATTTTCTACTGGAGTTTGTAAACTCAACTGGTTGCTTAAGTCCGCGAACCTAGTCTGCGAACTTGAGAAAGGTTATATATTTGAAGATGATTTATGAACTTAAACTTATAAAGACTAAGGAATGCAGTATACAAACCGTGGCTATAAAGTTCATGAACCGATTCAAGTGAATCAAATCATCTTTGCTTCAATTGTGTCTTGTGTAGTACATAAAATTTCCTTGCAATTGAACAACTCTCTAACTAGTTCATTTGAGTCATTTGAACTAGTTATGGTGAAGAAGAACATGGTTGATATGACATGCTCATATGGCTAACCTTTAGGTTGACTATTATTGAACCAACAAGTGCATACGTTTAGGTACGATTAAAAAACCTAGAAACATGCATTGTCAAGTTTGTGTAACAAGCTAAGTTTTCGATATAACGGTTGAGAAATATTATCTTGAATCTAAATAAGGTTTTCATCTAACGGTGGATATTTTTTGCTTTGTGACTAAGGAAAAACCCTGATTTGAAAGACTATATAAAGGATACATCTAGTATTGTGAAAAACTAATCCCCACACCTTACGTGTGATACTAGTTTTCATACTAGAGTCAATTCTCCTTTAACCTCTGGTTTTATTTTCTCAAAACGGGTTAACGACTTAAGACTTCGTTGGGATATTGAAGCCAGACCGATACTACTTTTATCGTAGTTGTGTGATCTGATCTTGCATCTTCTATCGTACGAGTACAATCAGATTGATTGGCTTGAGATTGATATCTCCGATAGGAAAGATATAAAAAGTAATCACAAACGTCTTCGTCTCATCGTTTGTGATTCCGCAACATCTTGTTTTTCTAGCATACGATTAAGATTGTTGTGAGGTGATTGATTAATTTAGGATGTTCTTCGGGAATATAAGACCAAATTATTAATTGGTTCCTGTTCACCTTGATTATTATCAAAAGATGGAACAAAACCTTAAGGGTTTATCTGTGGGAGACATATTGATCCTTTGATAGACTTATCTGTGTGAGACAGATTTGTTTATTGTCAAAGCCTGCGATTTTGGGTCGTAGCAAATCTTAGTTGTGGGTGTGATCATCTAAGGGAATCAAGTGCGCAGTATCCTGCTGGGATCAGAGGCATAGGAGCATAATTGTACCTTGGATCAGTGGGAGATTGATTGGGGTTAAACTACAGTCCAGTCCGAAGTTAGCTTGGAGTAGGCTAGTGTCTGTAGCGGCTTAATACAGTGTGTGTTCAATTGGACTAGGTCCCGAGGTTTTTCTGCATTTGCAGTTTCCTCGTTAACAAAATTCTTGTGTCTATGTTATTTCTATTCCGCATTATATTTTTTATATAATTGAAATATCACAGGTTGTGCATTGTTCAATCAATTAGAATATCCGACCTTTTGGGTTGTTGATTTAAATTGATTGACACTTGGATATTGGTCTTTAGTACTGTTGATGGTGGTTTTTAGCTTAGGGTTAAAATCGTCAAACCGTATAACTGACATGACGTCACTATGACCATTAACACATTTATTGAATCGATCAGCATGCCTACGTAAGAATTACCAGGGTACCTTTTTTTTTATGTCTCATGTTCCACGGCAGAACCCTTAAAATTGACCGACATCATCTATGCCAAACCCTAATTCTCATGCTACCGCGCCAAGGCATGCCAACCATGCCAGCCGCACCACTGTGCCAATGGCAAACCATGCATGCCACATCTCCGCGCCAAGGTATACCAACCATGCCAGCCGCACCACTGTGCCAATGGCAAACCATGCCATCCACATCTTCGCGCCAAGGCATGCCAAACCCTTGGCCCCACCATGCCAAGCCAACCGCACCTTGCCTTGGCCCCACCATGCCAATCCGTCCGTACCAAAGCCTTGGCCCCACTATGCCAAGCCATCCGCGCCATTGGCCTTGGACCCACCATGCCGGCCTTCCCTATGCGGCTACCAAAACGAAGGCGTTTGACGATAAACATCCACCCTTCCATCCTAGATGCAAATCCTAGCCGTCCAAGGTCGCCAAATAACGCATGGTAACCTTTGGCCCAAAACCCTAGTTTTGGCCAGGCCAAACCGCGCCAAGGCATGCCATGCAACATGTGCCAATGGCATGCCAACCACCTTGCCGTGCCATACCATGCCGGCCTTCCCCATGCGGCTACCAAAACGAAGGCGTGCGACGATCAACGTCCACCCTTCCATCCTGGATGCAAATCCTAGCCGTCCAAGGTCGCCAAACAGCGCATGATAACCTTTGGCCCAAAACCCTAGTTTTGGCCATGCCAAACCGCGCCAAGGCATGGCATGCCACATGTGCCAATGGCATGCCAACCACCTTGCCGCGCCATACCATGTTGGCCTTCCCCATGCGGCTACCAAAACGAAGGCGTGCGATGATCAACGGCCACCCTTCCATCCTTGATGCAAATCCTAGCCGTCCAAGGTCGCCAAACAACGCATAATAACCTTTGGCCCAAAACCCTAGTTTTGGCCACGCCAAACCGCGCTAAGGCATGCCATGCCAGATGTGCCAATGGCATGCCCACCACCCTGTCGTGCCATACCATGCCGGACTTCCCCTTGCGGCTACCAAAATGAAGGCGTGTGACGATCAACGACCACCCTTCCATCCTAAATGCAAATCCTAGCCGTCCAAGGTCGCCAAACAAGGCATGGTAACCTTTGGCCCAAAACCCTAGTTTTGTCCACGCCAAACCGCACCAAGGCATGCCATGCCACATGTGCCAATGGCATGCCAACCACCTTGCCGCGCCATACCATTCCGGCCTTCCCTATGCGGCTATCAAAACGAAGGCCTGCAACAATCAACGGCCACTTTTTCATTTAAGATGCAGATCTTAGCCGTCCAAGGGTACCAGCTAACACATGGCAACCTTTGGCCCTAAATTTTGGCTGTGCCTAAACTGGGCCATATTAAATCCATACTGATCATACTTTCATGCCACTGGCTACCAAACGAAAGGTTTCAATAATCAACGGATACCTTCCTCTTAAGATGCAAAATCTCGATCGTTGAAGGTCACTACCGAGATGGAAAGTCTCCCAAGCTCTACTTGCCAGACAAAAATAACATGCTACATGTTTTCCACAAAAACACTCGAGACATCAACACATGTCACAAACTGGGGATGCTCATTGGGTATTGGTTTGGCGGTTTACAGCGTGCGACGTACATTACACTCGTTATAAGAAAGTGTCATAAGGATGAGGCTGTTAATAAATACAGGGGGAAATGGTGAAACGCTTTCTTTTATGAAACATCAATTCCAAGCGTTATCGGTTACCACCTCCTCCCATTTACTCACCCGTTTTCCATTTCTTAATGAGACCAGAGTACGTTTCACTTCGACTTGTATAAATAGGCATTACCTATTTCCACCAAACAACAAGTTCAGGTCAGGAGGATACAACACTCAGAAAATTTTTTCTAGCTTCCATCTATTATCTTCCCACTTTCTGATACAAGTCGTGAAACAACTACTCTTCCAGAATCAACTATTCTGGTCTCAACACTTTCTTCGCTTCCCTCCCCAAAACCAATCCTTCTCCTTCACTTTGTGACCGAAGCAAGTCTGGAACGATTATTTCTTGGTTTAGGCCGTATTTATACAGATTCATCTCTCGAATCTAAAGTACTCACTTGCAGTACATTGTTTAGGGTTTAAATTCGTTTCTCACCCACACACCCGAAATTACCAAAATCGGCAGAAACCGTTTTCACCCTCAAACAATTGGCGACCACGGTGGGAGATCGATCTTTCGGTTACAATGTCAATTTTCGACCATCGATCTCATGCTTTGACCCAGACATCAAGGCGGTAGAAGCAGGCGATCCGCTCAGGGATCGACGACTCAGTTACCAGACGACCCGATTATCAGTCTTGACACTGCGAGGGATGACTGGGGACTTCCTAGAGGTTAAAAGAGAACAATCCAACCAGGGATCGACGACTCGATTATCATTTGAGACGACTAGGGACTTTCCACAATCACGGCGGTGCCTCCCGTAAAACTCGGCCTTAATCCCGGAAGATTCCCTTTTCATCTGGAGACCTGAAAAACCGAGTAAGTATTACCTATAAAAAAATACATGGTTTGCTATTTCAAGTTTTCACGGGAATGATGAAACCGATAGCCATGTTATGTTTCACCCCATGTCATCTACCGACACGCAACGCTCACGGGTCCATGGTTTTCCTGGGATGTTTACGTCACTTGAATCGTAACCAAGACAACATCATTCCCAAAACAATCCATTCCAAAACAATTCATTCCAAAAGAATAATCCAAAACCCTCAAGGTAACATTGGTCTATCAACCCAAAAATCCAGGAAATCAAAACCATAAACTAGGTGTTTCATTTTCCTTTCAAAAAAAAAAACCTAAAATTAAGAAGTTCAGAAGACAGAAATACATTCAAGGAAATTTTTTCAACAATGGCTTGCTCTTCTTAGCAAGAGCCTCTTTGTGCTTTGGAGAGCCGCCCTCTTCAACTTCAGCTTCTTGGACAATTTTTCGACTTCCGCTTCCTGCTTCTTCACCATATCCACAGAAGGACCTTCGACTGTTTCGACCAACAACTTTTCAACCTCAGAGAAACCTTCAACGAACCAAGGAACATTGAACTCAAAGTTTACACACATGTCACGATGGAACCTCCAGCTCGAGATTACATCCTCAGAAGCAGTATTACCGGTCACGTTGCACATGTCGTCAATCGAAGACAAAGCTTCCTCCACACGCTTAACCAACGCAAATCGAATAGTAACCTTCTTGGTTGTGGCGATATGTCAGTATATTTCCCATATCTTGGTGTATAATGCCGCATGTTTGTCTGGCACGCTAAATCCCCCGATCAACACATGATCTGGATAAGGAACCAGGTATGGAGGGTTGAAAGTGGCGCCCGCATGGCGTCTACATCAGCAACCGGCAAGGGATTCCTAACGACAATTGCACCTGTGGCTACTGGAGTACTCTCCATTGTTTGAGTCACAACGACGTTTTCATCTCGATCAACATCCATTCCAAGGTCTCCCAGTGCGGCTGCCAAAATTGGAGACAAAGCTGTATCACCACCAGTCTCCGTCTCAGGGCCATCTTCAGAAACGGTTTCCCCTTATGACATCACGGATTAGATATTTTCCAAAGAGAAATAAAAACATGTGGGAGACTCACTGATTCGCTTTTAGACTGGATAGAGGAAGATTCAGCACTGCTTTCGGAAGAACTACTCTCGCCATCACTGAACTATGAGATTTCATCCTTCTCGGGTTCCCCATCGCCACAGATAGGCTAAGCACCGCCACCCTCCGTCTCGATAAGCGATGTTTTCTGACTACTTGCAAGTTTGGTAAAGGCGTTCACGCTGCTGAGACCCTAAGCAAGATGAAAACGGATATCTACACAAAAATGAGAAGCTAAACCCCTCTTTGCCAAAACAAGAGGGGAAGCTTAATGGGTTCTAGTATTCTTTACAGTGATCATAAATGAATTTTATGTTTTAGTCCATTTCTTGGTCTCTGTTTGATTGCATTTTTTTGTTGATGATGTCTACAAACTTCTTAGATTCATTGTGATTTCCGGATACATTGAATTCTAGGGAATCCCTGTGACATTTCTCAATTGAACTTTATTTTAGAAACATAATCAATCAGTCATGATATGGTATTTGTTTTCCTTTAAAATCCCAATTTGCTATATCTTCCGGGTAGAACAAATCATTATTCAGTTTTGTTCGAGTTATAATTTGATCACATAATACTTGAATGCATTAGGTGGAACCTCAAAGTCTTGGTAGATAAAACAATTACTCATTCCTTTCTTTTACAAATATTGTTCTCTGCTTTCTTAATTACAAATCAAAATTATATTATTGCTTTGCTAAACACTTCTTCTGAGCACCAACAATCTCTGTGGTTCGAACACGAATATATTACACTTCTTTATCTTACATACTCTGAAAAGAGTGATCACACATATATATGGTATCTAACTTATATGTGTTGCACGTGTCCATAGGATCGGTTCCCCTTTGTCTAAAAACGTGTTGCACATGTCCATAGGATCGGTCCCCTTTCTGTTATAGACCTTGCTGCCCCTCATACAAGGATCGGTTCCCCTTTGTGATGTACTGCACCTCTTACTAGGATCAGATCTCCTTTCCCATATTTTGTCAGACATAACACAATCCCGATCATACCATATCAGGTGATTACTTAAGATCGGTTTCACTAATAAAAGTCATACCAATACATAAGTCAGGCCTTTGTGAATAGTTATACCAAGAACACAAACAAGTTGTGCGCGGTTATACTCAATCACACATATTGGTTGTTCATAAGATATGCAATGAATAAAAAAACCAATAACACCTGGCAATTTCCTTTTCGGTCCACAAACAAGTTTATGAACTTACTTCCTTAGAACACATGTAAAACATTGTTCCCTAGGATGAAATCCTCACCTCATACCCATACATAACCACAATAACATTCAAATGATTATGGCGATGTCTTATCTACAAAGTTTAATGGTTAAGAAATAAACCTCGTATTGTATTCCTTAATACTATGTCTATCTAGAGTTCAAATATGCTTCACAATTATGTTTTCAATATGCACGACTTGAAAGGTACGTTAGGGAATGAAACAGTTCAAGTCAAATATCACTAACCTCAAGTGGAAGGATGATTGTTGTCGTTGTAGCTCCTTGCTTATTCACATCTTCAAGTCTTCGCAATACTTATAATGTCTCATATCCTAATACTTTCAAGCTAACCTATACGAAGTTGACTCTAGTACATAATCAAGCGACTCTTAACATGAGTTTTGATTCACTAAAATATGACAACCAAACTTGACATACCAACGCTTGGTGGGTTCAACCGAGCAATGCTCTAACATTTTCAATCCGCACGTCTTTGTTATACCACTAATATGATATGTTACCCCCTGTTAGTCTGTGCTTTCACTCTTTCGTTTAGATAAACGTTTAAGCACCATTGTTCTTTTCCTTAGTGATACCACCCAATATAAAATCAATGCCAGTATCACTTGTGTACTCCATATATTTCTCCCCCTTTTTTTGTCACAAAATGATAAAGAAATGAAAAAATAAAAGACAACACGAAAAGAATCTTACAAATCTCAATAGACTTGCAACCTGTAGAGTTAAGCATGAGGATTCCACACACCATGTTCTGATTACCAATATCAAAACCGAAACTACAAGTAGTTTTTTTTTGATATGTTACCAAGGAAACAATTGTCCAAAACAATTTTTCATTTTAGTTTAGCAAACCAAAAATCAACTAAGAACCTTAGTTCCTTTGCTAAACCGATTGTACAAAAACAGTCGTTTATTCGATAAGACTAAAATAAAGATAACTCTATTTTTCTCATCAGGTTCTAATTATCCATAAACTTAGACCTTTAAATTTTAAACAAGACAAGTACTAGGTTAGTTAACTAGCATTTCTTGTTAAGGAATTCGATTAGACTTGAATAACCGAAACCTCACTTCGATAAGTCTAACTAAGATCAAAATTAACTTAGTTTCTCTTATCTTGAATCGAATTGGACTAAACAACTCATCCCGTAAACCTTTTCTTTCGTGAAGCCATAAACAATTCATACAAACCAAATAAATCAACTTGCATAATTATTCACCTATCGGAAGCAATTGAAACAACATAGACATTAAAGCACCGCAATTGCACCGAAATTTTGTAAGCCTAAACAATTGATACCACACAATAAAGCAAGATAACAATAGTTTTTCTTAACCGGAACCAATTGAATCACACATACATCCATACACACATAATGGAATAAAAATTAATTGTACTAAATTTTTTTTAAGCAAAAGCAATAAATATATATGAAATAAACTCAGTCTTTTCTTAAACAGGAAAACGATTAACTAACAAACTCGTTACCTCAAATTTCGCATCCACTTATCCAATGTGTTTGCATCTTCGTCCACGGAGAATTAATATCGAAATATCATCATGTTGTCATACTTATGAAAAAATAAAAGAATAACAACAACCAACCTTTACCAGAGAAAGGTTGAAAATCGGTTTTAACAATCGCAAGCAAAGGTTGAAAACCGATGAAACACATATGCTTTTATGCTAAACCAAAACCGATTCAACATATTGTGACTTTTTCACATATTGTTTCTACCAGAACCCCTCATGATTCTTTGATAAAGCCTACCAACATGGTCTAGAACTTACTCCTGCTAAATCAAAAAGTCACCCAAACCACAAGGGTTCACAAATTTATGAGATCGAATATTAAGGTAGTAAAACCGAAATCAAACATCCCATAAACACAAATTCAATACACCATAAATATTCAACAAATAATCAAGTATTGCAATTACCTCTATCTTGTAGGTAATTGAATTGTGAAAACAACGCAAAAGATGAGGTCATTCCGAGTTCGAACGAAGAAGTTATGGGAAACCAGTTTTACACTTCTGCGTATAGGGACCTCTCACTAGGATCGATTCCCCACATTGCACCTATCACTAGGATCGGTACCCCAAGTTTTACTTGTGACGGATCACAACACTAAACTGTTTTTGACATAACTTTTGCATACGATGTCAGAATTTAGTGATTTTTAGCTCGTTTTAACCGTAAGAACAAGAGATACACATATATGATCAGTAAATATCTACATAATAAACTCACAATTACCGTTTCTATCATAAAATCAAATATAGATAGAGAAAGTATGAGTATAGAATAAAAGAAATCTCCTAAAGATGTTAATTAGTCATATAATAACCGAGAGACCATGTGCTCAGTTTGACATGCTTCCTCACTCTTCATAAGATTGAGCACAAATGTGAGCATGCACAATTCAACATAACTAGGTTATATTGAGTTGATACTAGTCTTGTTCGTCACGAGTGACTAAGACAGAATCATCATTTTTGACCTCTTGCTTGGTTTGTTTTCTCTTGTTCCATCTCTTGTTTTTCTTCTTTGACTTGTGATGAAGAGTGTCACTATCACAACGCTCACTAGTACAAGAGATTTCAGACATGTATTTCTTTAGTCTTTCAAGAAGACTCTTGTAATTATTTTCACCAATAATTAACAGCTGAGAGTCATTCTTGTGACTAACTTTTGGTCCCTTCTTAGTTATTGAGGACTTCAGGACCGATTTAGAGTTGGGTTTCGCAGGAGCATCCTTCTCTTTCATACCATTAGGATCATTGTCCTTTTGAATATTTTGTGAAACACCCTTTCTCCAATTTGGAACATCAGATCTTGTCTTTGCATTTATAAATTTATCTCTCTTTCTATATTCGGGTCTTTTATGAGATGACCTTGTCGAGCGATACGCAAAATTTTAACTATCATTATAATAATTCTTTTGTCTAAACTTAGGACAATAACGATCCGAGTTCTTATTAGGAAAAAACTTAGCCAATTTTCTTGATACAAAAGAAAGTGCATCTTGCATTTTACAAACTTTGCATCCCCATTTCAAGTGTCCTTTATTACCACAATAATAACAATGCTTAGTATAAATATACGAAGTATGAGTTTTGATGTTACCTTTTTGTGGATTCTCTTGTATTGGAGCTCGACGAGTTTTCTTCTTCTTCTTGTCTTTGTTCAACGTTGTTGCTTTTTTGACATTAGCAGAAATGCCTTCTTCGATTACCGCTGGTTGAACACTATTCTTAGGCTTGACAGACTTTTCTTCTTTACAAGAAATATGAGCATCTTTGTCATCATTGGAAGCCTCTGGTTGAGAAGAATTAATAGCTTTGACAATTTTTACCGCTCTGTTAATATTTGAAGCATCTATAACCTTATAGACCAATCCTCGTGTATCACAATGATTTCTACATGCTTCTAACATTGAGGTTAAATTGATTGAGATAACATTGAACTTTTTAAGGTCCAAAATTTCTTCTTCCAATGTCTTGATTTTATCAAGAGCACTAGCTAGATCATCCTTAAGATGTTTTTCTCGTGAGAGATATACACCTTCTTTCTCTTCAAAACTCTTTGGTTGAGAATTAACCCTTGCTTCAGATTCAGGAAGTTTCTTTTTCGACAAAAATAAATCTCTTCGAAGAATTTCACATTCTAATTTCTTAGAATTTAGCTCGTCAGTACAATCTTTAAGAATAGAATCACTGGTGCGGTAACCCATATAATATCCTTGAAAAACCCTCCTCAGTTTCTTGTTCTCGCGACAAAGAGGAGTCATAAAACCAATAAAATCCGAAGTTCTCAGTTTTTCATTTTTCAAAGGATCAAGCAGTTTAGAGTATTCTGAGATATCCTCTTCCACTTCTTATTCAAAATCTGAGTCATCATCATCCGAAATTTCATCTAACCCTTCTTGTAGACGTATTTTCCAGTTGTCATCGGTTTCTACATCATTAACAAGATTAACTTGTCTCGTAGAATCTCTAGAGATGATTTCTTCAGATATTGAATCATAGATGCCATAATCAAGTGCTAATTCAAAACTCTTGATGTCTTGCTTTAAGTTAACTGAATCATTCATTTGATTCAATTCTTATAGGTTGGATCGCACCAAACACAGATTGTTAAATATTTTCGTGTTTGCCTGCTCTGATACCAATTGAAAAGACGAGGGTACCCAAAAATACCTCAATCTAAAACTTTTCATACCTATAAGTCCTTTCTCCGAAAGTGATTGTCTATGGACTGAGTCAAGACAATGCAACTAATCGGTTCACACTTCTTGTGATCGTCTATGGATACTAGATCGAGACAATACAACAACGGAGTATGTTTACTTGATAAAAAGGTTCGGACTTAACCAAACACAATATGATTACTTATCAAGTAAATAGGAATTAACGTTTTGTGTAATTAACTTTAGTTATAATAAAACAATTATAATGCGGAAAATAAAAGTAAATGACACAGCAAGATTTTGTTAACGAGGAAACCGCAAATGCATAAAAACCCCGGGACCTTTACCAGAATTGAATACTCTCAGGATTAATCCGTTACACAAAATTAAACCTAACTTCGTGTAGTTGAGACCAAGCAACTAAACCTATAGTTCACCTAGTTCCGTCTGTATTCCCACGCCTCCAACTTATGAATAAGTCACGTACTTGGAACAATTCCTTTGGTTCGTATTCCAAACAGTAAAGGAACAACAAATGTGTTTGGTATCAACTCTCGTCAACAAAGTGATATGAGTCGGACAAAGGCTCTTCTGTTTATCTTAACATAAACTCCTTCGCCAGGTCCTTAGATCTATTTTATGTTCAATTACCGAAGTAATCGTTAAGATTTTGCAATCAACACTCTTAATCCAAAGAATTGTGTTGATGCTGATCTACTCAACTAATCAATCCAATTTTATCAAAAAGATAAAACCGATTATAGTTGGGTCCTCTTTTTACCGAAACAAGTGTGGTGCACACCAAAGATTATGAACCCCAAATCAGAAATCTTCAATATCTTCTTTGTCTTCAAATCTTCTTAGATCTTCAATAAATACCTGCACACAATCACTTGAATCTCTTGTGATCAATCACGCACAGAACGGAGCCTGTTAACAATGGATTATCACAAGATCGTCTTTAGAACTAACAACAGTCTAAAGATCCCTGTCGAAACTCTGAACTAGTTTGAGTGAATCTTATATCAGAAGAGAAGATCCTCAAGCATAAAAAAACTAGTTGCAATAAAATTTCAACCATTGTTAGTCAATCAAATCAATCAGAAACAAAAGATAAACCGCAATTATCTAGTTTCCCACCAACGGTACTAATAGAGCTTCTCAATCCCAAAGAAGACTTTAAACCGAGCGGCCATAAGATATTTCGCCTAATTAGGTTACTCTCCTCTCCGAATAGGCAGTTTCACCAGTAGCAGCACAACAAGAGGTAGTTTGCTGTTACGAAGGATGAGTTTGCTAGAAATGCAAACTTCAAGTATTTATAGACTATGAAGTTTGGGCACCAAGGAATTCCAAAACCGAAAATATTATCAAGATATTCATTAAAAAACAAATTCAATTTCCATAATTCCTGGAAATGCTTTGTACAAAAATAATGATCGAAATCTCTTAGAAAATCTCTAATTAGTAAGTGCACATTACTAATTCTTATTTTCCTAAAAATAAAATTAATAACCTTAATTAAAAGATTCTTAACTTATTTATGTTTCGATTCTGGGATTCTCTTCCCTTAGCTATTAAGGAATAACTTTGAACAATTAAATATAAACATTCACAACACGTATTCAAAGTACGTCGACATCCTTACTTTGCAAGTCCTCTTTCATACTTACAACCTTCAAATCGATTTTCCACACTTCCAAACAAGTTTATAATTGGTGCATATGACTTTCAAGAACTATGTGATTGATCAAATAACATCCAATCACAAATCATGGGTGTAACGGTTCTATCAAAACAAGTTTCCGTTCTACCTTCCATGTGAGTACTGTGTATAGTCACACTAGCTTTCCAAAATTCGGTTGACTAGGTACTAGGATCGGTTCCCCATATATATATGGTATCTAACTTATATGTGTTGCACATGTCCATAGGACCGGTTCCCCTTTGCCTAAAAACGTGTTGCACATGTCCATTAGATCAATTCCCCTTTCTGTTATATACCAGATACACCTCATACAAGGATCGATTCCCATTTGTGATGTACTTCACCTCTTACTAGGATCGGTTCCCCTTTATCCATATTTGGTCAGACATAAAATCACAAACTCGATCATACCATCTCAGGTGATTACTTAAGATCGGTTTCACTAATAAAAGTCATACCAATACATAAGCCAGGCCTTTGTGAATAGTTTTACCAAGAACATAAACAAGTCATGAACGGTTATACTAATCACACATATTGTTTTTTCAAAATATATGCAATGAATAAAAATACCAATAACACCTGGCGATTTCCTTTTCGATTCACAAACTAAGTTCATGAATTTACTTCCTTAGAACATATGTAAACATTGTTCCCTAGGATGAAACCCTCACCTCATACCCATACATAATCACAATAGCATTCAAATGATTATGGCGATGTCTTATCTACAAAGTTTAATGGTTAAGCAATAAACATCGTATTGTCTTCCTTAATACTATGTTTATCTAGAGTTCAAACATGCTTCGCAGATTTGTTTTCAATATACACGACTTAAAAGATACGCTAGGGAATGAAACAATTCAAGTCAAATATCATTAACCTCAAGTGGAAGGATGATGTTGTCGTTGTAGCTCCTCGCTTCTTCACATCTTTAAATCTTCGTAATACTTGTAAAGTCTCATTATCCTAATACTTTCAAGATAACCTATACGAAGTTGAGTCTAGTACATAATCAAGCGACTCTTAGCATGAGTTTTGATTCACTAAAATATGACAACCAAACTTGACATACCAACGCTTGGTGGGTTCAACCGAGCTATGCTCTAACATTGGTTTTTAGTTTAGGGCGAAAACTGTAAAAGTATGTCTAGATGACCCGGTGTCAGAAATAGTAGAATTTGATATGTCCATATTCCGCAAAGAGTCTGAAGAATATATTGAAATCTGATGAGTGCCTATTCCGCTCTTCATATTTTATTGAAACTCAAGCTCCTAGATGAATTGTTCACTAGTATAGAGCCTAATGAGTATTTAATCTCTCTCCTGCATTATACACTAATATATGGCTTCTTGAGTATTTTTTCCTATGCTATGTTCCCCAACTGAACTCTTAATATTTAAATGACATGACGATTAATGTTCGCTCACAACTAAGTAGCATGAATATCCCAAAGTGTCAGGATTAAGATCTGCATGAAATTACTTATTCGGAAGCACGATGCGCTGCTCTCTGATAAAAAATTAGTGATTTTGTGCCAACGCACATAAATCATCAAATTTGATTAATTTTGTGACAGCTCACAAATTCAAAATTTTAATCTAATTTTACCAATTTACATAAATTAGGTTTTTGCAGCCTGCGCAATATCTCGAACCCTATTGGTCGAAACCAAACCAAGGTAAGCTAGGAGATTTATCCACCATGGACTAGTATGAGTAAAATCCTACTGTTGATGGTGGTTTTTAGCTTATATCAAAATCGTAAAACTGTACATCTGACATGACGTCACTATGACCATTAGAACATTTATTGAACCAATCAGCATGCCTACGTAAGAATTACCGGGGTACCTTTTTTTTTACATGGGTCATGTTCCACGGAAGAACCCTTAACACTGACTGACATCATCTGTGCCAAACCCTAATTCTCATGCTACCGCGCCAAGGCATGCCAACCATGCCAGCCGCACCACTGTGCCAATGGCAGACCATGCCAGCCACGTCACCGCGCCAAGACATGCCAACCATGCCAGCCACACCACTGTGCCAATGGCATACCATGCCAGCCACATCTCCGCGCCAAGGCATGCCAACCATGCCATCCGCACCACTACGCCAATGACATGCCATGCCAGCCACACCTTCACGCCAAGGCATGCCAACCATGCCAGCCGCACCACTGCGCCAGTGGCATTCCATGCCAGCCACACCTTCACGCCAAGGCATGCCAGCCACACCACTGCGCCAAGGCATGCCAACCATGCCAGCCGCACCACTGCGCCAGTGGCATTCCATGCCAGCCACACCTTCACGCCAAGGCATGCCAGCCACACCACTGCGCCAATGGCATGCCATGCCATCCGCACGTCCGCGCCAAGGCATGCCAACCATGCCAGCCGCACCAGCATGTGCCAATGGCATTCCAACCACCTTGCCGCACCATACCATGCAGGAATTCCCTATGCAGCTGCCAAAACGAAGGCGTGCGACAATCAACGGCCACCCTTCCATCTTAGATGCAAATCTCAGCCGTCCAAGGTCACCAACCAACGCATGGTAACCTCTGGGCCAACGCCAAAACCCTAGTTTTGGAGCGCCTAAAACATGCCAAGGCATGCCGACCATGCCACATGTGCCAATGGCATGCTGCGCCAGCCACCTTGCCGCGCCTAAACCATGCCATGCCGACCTTCCCTTCACGGCTTCCAAAACGAAGGCGTGCGACAATCAACGACCACCCTTCCATCTTAGATGAAAATCTCAGCCGTCCAAGGTCACCAACCAACGCATGGTAACCTTTGGCCCAACGCAAAAACCCTAGTTTGGCCGCGCCTAAAACATGCCAAGGCATGCCGACCATGCCACATGTGCCAATGGCATGACGGCCTTTTATTCACGGCTGCCAAAACGAAGGCGTGCGAAAATCAACGACCACCCTTCCATCTTAGATGCAAATCTCATCCGTCCAAGGTCACCAATCAATGCATGGTAACCTTTGGCCCAACGCCAAAACCCTAGTTTGGCCGCGCCTAAAACATGCCAAGGCATGCCGACCGTGCCACATGTGCCAATGGCATTGCCTTTTCAGCCACCTTGCCGCGCCTAAGCCATGCCATGCCGGCCTTCCCTTCACGGCTGCCAAAACGAAGGCGTGCGACAATCAACGGCCATCCTTCCATCTTAGATGCAAATCTCAGCCGTCCCAGGTCACCAACAAACGCATGGTAACCTTTGTCCCAACGCCAAAACCCTAGTTTTGCCGCGCCTAAAACATGCCAAGGCATGCCGACCATGCCACATGTGCCAATGGCATGCCGCGCCATCCACCTTGCCGCACCTAAGCCTTGCCATGCCGGCCTTTTTTTAACGGTTGTCAAAACAAAGGCGTGCGACAATCAACGACCACCCTTCCATCTTAGATGAAAATCTCAGCCGTCCAAGGTCACCAACCAACACATGGTAACCTTTGTCCCAACGCCAAAACCCTAGTTTGGATGCGCCTAAAACATGCCAAGGGATGCCGACCATGCCACATGTGCCAATGGCATGCTGCGCCAGCCACCTTGCCGCGCCTAAGCCATGCCATGTCGCCCTTCCCTTCAAGGCTGCCAAAACGAAGGCGTGCGACAATCAACGACCACCATTCCATCTTAGATGCAAATCTCTGTCGTCCAAGGTCACCAACCAACGCATGGTAACCTTTGGACCAACGCCAAAACCCTAGTTTGGCCGCGCCTAAAACATGCCAAGGCATGCCGCGCTAGCCACCTTTCCGTGCCTAAGCCATGCCATGCCGGCCTTCCCTTCACGTCTGCCAAAACGAAGGCGTGCGACAATCAACGACCACCCTTCCATCTTAGATGCAAAATCTCGGCAGTTGAAGGTCACTACCGAGCCGGCAAGTCTCCCAAGATCAACTTTCCAGACAACAACAACATGATACATGTTTTCCATGAAAACACTCGAGACATCAACACATGTCACAAACTGGGGGATGCTAATTGGGTATTGGTTTGGCGGTTTACATCGTGCGACGTGCACTACACCCGTTACAAGACAACGTCATAAGGATGAGGCGGTTAGTAAATACAAGGAGTAATGGTAAAAAATTTTCTTTTGTGGAACATCAATTCTAGGCGTTACAAGTTACCACCTCCTCCCATTTACTCATCCGTTTTCCATTTCTTACGAGACCAGAGTACATTTCACTTCGAATTGTATAAATAGGTCTTACCTATTTCCACCGAACAACAAGTTATGGCCAGGATCATACAACACTCATAAAAACATTTGCTAGCTTTCCCATATGTTAGCTTCCCACTTTCTGATACAAGTCGTAAAATAACTACTCTTCCAGAATCAACTATTCTGGTCTCAACACTCTCTTCGCTTCCCTCCCCAAAACCAACCCTTCTCCTTCACTTTGTGACCAAAGTAAGTCTGGAACGACCATTTCTTGGTTTAGGCCGGATTTGTACAGATTTATCTCTCGAATTTAAAGTACTCCCTTGCAGTACATTGTTTAGGGTTTAAATTTGTTTCTCACCCACACACCCGAAATTACCAAAATCAACAGAAACCATTTTCACCCTCAAACAATTGGAGACCACAGTGGGAGGTTGATCTTTCGGTCACGATGTCAATTTTCAATCCTCGATCTCATACCTCGACCCAGATGTCAGGACAGTAAAATCAAACGATCCGTTCAGGAATCGACGAATCAGCTACTAGGCGGCTCGATTACCAGTCGTGACACGACAAGGGACGACTGGGGACTTCCGAGGGGTTAGAAGCAAACGATCATCCCAGGGATCGGCAACACGACAAGGAATGATTGGGGAATTTCCAAACTCACGGCGATGTTTCCCACAAAACTCGGTCTTACATCCGGGAGATTCCGTTTTCACCAGAAGATCCAAAAACCGAGTAAGTATTGCCTAGACAAAATATGTGGTTTACTATTTCAGTTTTTCATGGGAATGATGAAACCAATAGCCATGTTATGTTTCATCTCATGCTCTCTGTCGACAAGCAATGCTCACGATTCAGAGGCTTTCCTGGGATGTTTGCACCATTCGCAATCGTAACCAAAAAGCATCGTTATTCTAAAAACAGTTCATTCCAAATAATAATCCAAAACCTTCAAGGTAATATTTGTATGTCAAAGCAAAAATCCAGGAAATCAAAACCATAAACTAGGCGTTTCATTTGCCTTTCAAAAAAAAAACCTAAAATAAGAAGTTTAGAAGACAGATATGCGTTCAAGGAAAGTTTTTCAACAATGGCTTGCTCTTCTTGGCAAAAGCCTCTTTCTTGATTTGGAGATCCGCCCTCTTCAACTTCAACTTCAGCTTCCTGGAAAACTTTTCGGCTTCCGCTTCCTAGTTTCACCATATCCGTAGAAGGACCTTCGACTGTTTCTTCCAGCAACTTTTCAACCTCAGAGAAACCTTCAATGAACCAAGGAACATTGAACTCGAAGTTTACACACGTATCACGATGGAACCTCCATCTCGAGACTACATCCTCAGAAACAATATTACCAGTTATATTGCACATGTCGTCAATCGAAGACAAAGCTTCCTCCACACGCTTAACCAACGCAAATCGACTAGTAATTTTCTTGGTCGTGGCGATATGTCTGTAGCTTTCCCATATCCTGGTGTATATCGCCGCGTGTTTGGCTGGCATGTTAAATCCCCCGATCGACACATGATCCGGATGAGGAACCAGATATGGAGGGTTGAAAGTGGCTCCCGCGACTGCATCAGCAACCGGCAAGGGATTTCTACGATAATTGCACCTGCGGTCACTGGAGTACTCTCCATTGTCTGAGTCACAACGACGTTTTCATCTCAATCAACATCCATTTTAAGGTCCCCCAGTGTGGCTGTCACGGTTGGAGACAAAGCTGTATCTCCGCCAGTTTCCGTATCAGGGCCATCTTCAGAAACGACTTCCCCCTATGATATCACAGATTAGATATTTTCCAAAGAGAAAGGAAGAGAGGAAATAAGAAAAAACACGCGGGAGACTCACTGATTCACTTTCAGACCGACTAGAGGAAGATTCAGCATTGCTTTCGGAAGAACTACTCTCACCATCACTAGACTTTGAACTTTCATCCTTCTCGGGTTCCCCATCACCATGGATAGGCTTAGCACCGCCACCCTCCGTCTCGAGAAACGATGTTTTCTGACTACTTGCAAGTTTGGCAAAGGTGTTCACGCTGCTGAGACCCTGGGCAAGATACAAAGACGGATACTTAGAAAAGAAACAAGGATATACGCGATCCAACTAAAATCAATAGGAAAAGCATACGTACCCGCATATTAGACGAATTGAAAGTCGGTAGGGCTGTCGAATCTGGCTGGGAACCGTCTGCATGGCTTTTAGACCTTCGCTCCTTTACTTGGGGACTATATGCATTCGGGCTAACGGATTTTCGCTTGGTCAAAGAAGGATCCCCCAGCAGTGGGTGCTCCGCTAAAACTGTAGGAGAAAGCTTACCGCGACGGTTTTCTACCACATCATTCACAAATCCATGGATAGCGAGAAACTCATCCTGCCAAAATATGTTATATTTGGAGGTTGTTGATGGATTTAATTCCGCGAGCGGAAAAGGGAGACTTTTACCCGAAACAAGAACACTAGCATCGAGAAAAGTTGGCAACGAGTCTTCTGGAATAATCGGCTGACGAACGAGTGAGACCCCTTGGTCAAAACCCATATGCCGAGCCGCCCTATCGATATTGCAAGAAACTGCTTTGCAAGATCCTCCAAAAAAAGACGGCACATGACCGAGCGTGCAGCTTCGCATGAACACCACCTCTCCAACACTCATATCCTCTTTATTATAAGACAAAGACATGATCGGAGCAGGAGAAAATGTATTGATCTGAGTTATGGACGCATGTACCGGAGCCCATAGACGAAAATTGACCGTGTGCGAGTTGTCAAGGAATCCAAACAGGTTCGAACCAATCTTTGGGCGCTTATTCGACCAGCGCATTATTCTAGAACCACCCCAAGACTCGGGAAGTACGACCAACGGTTTTGGAGCATGCCTTTCGAAGTGCTCCCACAGCCACGCTTGGAGAAAGGCGGCATGAATATACGAATCCACTTTCATGTAGCCATTTGAAGCGTACATGTCCGCGACCAAATGATCCAAGTGTGTGTACAGAGAACCAAGAAACAAACCGCCAATAGGGAGAACGACAACTTTTTCCAATTTTATGGAAAACTTGATAAGTTACTGTCTTATCTCATTCTTACCAGAGCCGTAAGAGACAAGAACGCTGCGACATGAAGTGTACTATTTTTCTGATTTGGCTCCAACAAACCAGGAAACCAATGAGACACCCACCATCCATAGAAGCACCTTGTCTCGTTTTCTTTCCGAACGAATCCTTTTGATTTCGCAACCAGAGCGACGCGCATTTCTTCTTCATCTGCAGACAACTTGACATCGAGGTTTCCTATTACGGGAAGGTTCAGCAAGATGGCCACGCTCTCTAAAGAGATAGTCATTTCACCCCACCTGCATATGGCCGTGTGAGTGTCCGGACACCATCTGGTTTTTTTTTGCTAAGTCAAGAAATTGTATTGATAAAAAAGATATTTACAAGATAAATATAGGAGAAAAGAGATCAATGTGACCCCAAAAACTCCTAAAACCTATTTAAAACGATAATAAATTACATTTGGGAATTCAATTGAACTTAAGAAAACTGGGCGACCTTCAAAATGAATACCAACCCCATCCTCTAATAAACAACCACGCTTTTCCATGGTATCAGCTGCAAAATTTGCCTCTCTAAAGGAATGTTCAAAATGAATTGAACCATATAAACCTTTAACTTTCATCCATCTTTTCCTAGCAAACCAAGGAACGTTATCTTCTTCCAAAGCCTTCAACACACTTGTAGAATATGATCTAATAACAATGCAATCATATCCCCACTGAACTGCCCACTCCATACCCACAATAATACCATACAATTCAGCCAAATAATTAGAAGTAACCCCCAAGCCAATACACATAGCACCAACCACCTCACAATTTGCATTCCTTGCAACAACACCAGCTCCCGCCACCCCTGGATTACCTCTTGAGGCGCCATCCGTGCACAAAAGAAATTCATTAGCATTAGGAGGAAACCAAAAACACTCCTTAGGATCAGTAAACTTCACCTTTCTATGCCGAACTCGAAAAAACTCCAGAATTCTCAAGTCTTCCAAAGAATTATGCATAAAACTCTTCATTCGAACTGAATATTCTTGCATCAAATTAAAAACACGTTTTTGAAATAAATACCAACAAGGATTCTTCTTTTCATACACTTTTTTGTTTCTAGTGAACCATAATTCTGAACGCACAACCAAATTCACTACCAACCACAAATCCTTAACAATACCACTATGATTTTTTGCCTCATGGTAAGAAGTAATAATATCATAATGAGGTTTAATTTTGAAAATACCTTCAACCCACTCCCAAGCTCTTTGCGCAAAATTACAGCTCCAAAGAACATATTGGAGAGACTCCTCCTCAATCTGACACACACTACATTTGGATGCAAGTTGAAATTTGAATCTTCTGCGTACCTTATCAAGAGTTGCACACGCACCACGAATAAACTTCCAGTTCTAAGCCGCCAATGAAGGATGCACCACCCTCTTCCATAACAGCCACGCCTCCCTCAAAATAGGATATTTCTTCCTAATCAACTCCCTTGCTGCCTTGACATAAAATTTACCTTGTAAATCAGGCATCCAAATACGCCTATCCACTCCCATTTGAATTTTTGGTAAATCTTGTTGTACCACACCAGCACTTAAGAGGAGCTGCAAATGAACTCCTTGAATCTGCCAATCACCTTGCACAATAATATCACTTACACGAGCTGATCTATCTAAGTCCGTGCGATTTAAAACACTAGCTAAGGTTGTATTTCCATACCAAATATCAAAGAATAAAGAAGTATCCCTACCGTCACCAATAAAACACTACGTGTTATTCACCATCTCCTTATGAACCCAACGAAGACCAGGAAGAATAGAAGATTTGACCCCCGCCATCTTAATACGACCATCCCTACAAGTGAATTTGGCTTCCAAAAACCGAGCCCACCTCTTACGATAAGATTTTATAGACCACCACAATTTCATCAGCAAAGCTTTATTCATAGTCCTTAGGTTAGTTATCCCAAGACCACCTTCCTTTAAAGGACTACAAATCTTATCAAAACCACTACAAAAGCTCTAGAAAGATTAGAATCACCCGACCACAGAAAATTACGAATCACACGCTCACATGAAGAGTGAATTTTACCGGCCATTTGTACACAGCCATGTTATGAATGAATACTCGAAAGAACATTCTTAACAAGCACAACCTATCTTGAAAAGATAACATCTTACCTTTCAGAACCGAAAGTTGATCCCTCAACTTATCAACAACGTTGCTGATGTGACTATACTTACCTCCCGGCATCACCTTAACTCCCAAATACCTATCAGGAAAGTTAGAAATTGCCATACCAAGAAGTAGCAATGGTCTGGCGCCTACTCAAAGTCCCACCACCAAAGTAATCTTGCTCTTCTCCCTACAAACCCTCTGACCTGAGGCTTGCTGGTAATTCTCCAAAAGTTTCACCAATTCTTCACACTCTTCATATTTCCCTTGCAAAAAATCATAATATCATCAGCAAAAATAAATGAGTGGAGCAATACCCTTACGCTTTACCATATAAGACATATCCTTATTCTGAAAGAGTTTAGTGATGTTGCGGCTAAGCACATCCTCAATCAAAACAAAAATAAGAGGAGAAGAGGATCCCCCTGCCGTAAACCCTATTAATCTTGAAATAACCCCCGGACTACCATTAAGAAGAATAGAAATACGCGCCGAATCCAGAATTTTCCAAATCCAAGAGCACCAATCTTCAGAAAAACCATACCTTCTAAAAACTCAAGAACAAAAGACCAGCTCACGTATCAAAAGCCTGAGAGATATCAAGCTTCAAACCCAAATTACCGTCCTTCCTTTTGATGTGCAATTCATTCACCATCTCAGAAGCTAAACTAATATTCTCATGGATATTCCTTCCCTTCATGAAAGCCACTTGCTCTTCAGACACCAACTTACCCAACACACTACCAAGCCTCGTAGCCAAGATTTTAGTAAAAATCTTAAAAAGAAATTACTTAAACCAATCGGCTTAAATTTCTTCAAACTAGCAGCTCCCCTAACCTTTGCAAGCAAAAGAATAAGACTAGAATTAACCCCATTAGGAATGGTTTTAGAAGACCAGCAATAAGTAACCGCTAAAATCAGATCCCTATGAATAATCTCCCAACAATGTCTATAAAAACACCCTGAGAAACCATCAGGACCAGGCGCACTATCAGCTCCCAAATAAAAAACCGCCTGTTTAATCTCATCACAAGTAGGAATAGCATCCAACATATGCGACTCTTCCACGGTAATATAATCATGATCATAATCAAAAAGAGTTTCACTTACCTGACTATCGTCACCATTGAATTTAGCCTGATAATAAGAAACCACATGAGCACTAAGATGAACCGGCTTGGTAATAGTACTCCCATCTTCAGCAACAAGCTCCGAGATTGTATTAGCACTTCTACGAAATTTAATAGAGTTGTGAAAGAAAGAAGTGTTACTAGAACCCTCCAACAACCACTTATTTCTAGATTTTTGCTTTAACATTATATTCTGCTGCCTTTGAATATCTTGAACCTCAACAAGAGCATCCTTCATATTACTGAGTTTAGAAACATCAAAAGGATCATCATCTGAATTTCTACTAGCTACCTCAAACTTAAGAGTTGCTTGCTTTAATATAGCATTGACATTGCCAAAAACATATTGATTCCAAACCTTGATATCCTCCTTCAACCGCTTCAATTTGAATGGAAAAATAAAACCATGATTACCATACACCGGCGCCATCCAAGATAACTCCACCATCTTCAAAAAATCCGGATGAGAAAACCACATCTTCTGAATACGAAAAGGAGCACGTCTAGGCCGTGGGTCACAAAAAGGAAAACCAATAAGAGTCGAATGATCAGAAACTTCCCTAGGAAGAGATTTACACCGCCAATTTGAAAACTTAGACAACCAAGGTTCATTAATAATACCACGATCCAACTTACTAATAATTCTACCAACACCGGCCTTACCATTGGTCCAAGTAAACTTAGACCCCAACGAATCAGCTTCAAACAAGTTATTATCCTCCATCCAATCAGAAAACTCATTAATACAAGAGATACGAGTTACCCTACCCCCTTTCTTTTCATCTTGACGAAGAACACAATTGAAATCACTCATAACCAACCAAGGAGTAGTTGCGTCAACAGCAGCAAGTTGACTCCAAAGCCTCCTTCGAAATACTTGAATATAACTAGCATGAACAAAAGAGATAAAAACCCCCTCAGTTTTAACCGTAATGGCTTGCCTAGACATATTAATCACCACCGGCTCCTCAATACAATCATCCCAAAGAATCCACAAATTACCCAAAGAACTAGAAGTAGAATTATGAATTTCCTTCTTATTATAACCAGCCAAATTTAACCTTATCATAGCATTGTCAGTGTAACGAATCTTAGGCTCAGCAATACAAAGTACAACCGGCTTGAACTCATGCACCAACTGACGCAACTTATTACCCGCTTCCACCTTCGCCACCCCATTAATATTCCAAAAGAAAACTCTCATCAGGAAACACTCTTCTTATATTTATGAATAGCTTGTGGAATCTTGCTAGGAATCCTACTTTCTAAAACAGGTGAGAAACCCTTTCTAACTCGGTTTCCCAAAGCAAAACCCGACCTGGTCTCCTACTTTTCTTTGGCATATCCACTGGTATTTCCGCATACTTAACACCCTTAACACCTGATGAAGCTTTCTTAGGAGTTAACTCTTCGTCCGAACTACCTCCAGAAGAGTTTTCAGCAGCTTCCGAACTCCCTCCAGAAGAGTGTTCAGCATCAGCATTATCAACACCCAACTCATCATTCAAGACATTGAACTTATTAGGAGAAATCATGATAGAAGCTTCAGCAACAGCTCTGTATCTTGAGGTATCCTCAATATTATCAACCACCCTGTCTTGCAATGACTTATTAACAGCCTCAACCGGCGTAAAAGAAGAACTAGCCTCATTCCTATCACTAGAGTGATTAGTTCTTTCCCATTCACCACTCTTAGCTGACTTAGCTGAGGTTGCAATTTCAACCATTGACAACCCACTAGCCAAACCCTTTTTCAATGCTAACGCCTTCTTAGACTTATCAAAAGCTTCAGACGCTGCATGTAAATTGGCTTCAGAAGACGCTAATTCATTCTCTAGCTGAATAGTTTGCTCCCAACTAACAGCACTCTCCACTAAACCAGCTTCAACCACCCCATTCACCACAGCTCCACCATGCCCTACAGCAAGAGCATCATCCACATTATCACCAGCACCGGTTACAACCTCGTTAACCACAACAGCACCAACGTTCACACCACCTACAGCAGCGCCAACACCAGCGTTTGTACTCTCACTAGCCTTGGTTGCATCCTCTCCAGCACCTCCCTTACGGCTTCTCCTATTACGCACATTCTGCCACTCCCCTTTCGCATCAGCCTTAGACGATTTCTCATCATTCTTTGGTTGTCTTCTACATTCATCATTATTATGACCAATTATGCAGCACTTCATACAGAATTTAGGAGATTTTGGAATATCCAAATATTGCCAAAACGTCCTCCCCCCAGCTGTTATCTTAATTCTACTTGGAATATGTTTAGCAAAATCCACATCTACCAAAACTGAGGCAAAGTTTCCATACTCCAGATTTAGGGTTCTTTGATCAACAACAATTGGAGTCCCTAAAACTTTTCCCATTAATAACAAGTTCTTCTCAGTCCATAGTTCTGCATGTAAACCAGGAAAGTGAACCCATACGTTTGCATGGGAAGTTTTTTGACGATAAGGATCAAAACCTGGGTACCAATCCATTAACTTGAGTTCATGCTGTTGAACAAACCACTTTGTACGTCTGATTCTCTCTTTAGTTTCCTCATCTTATAGCATAATAACAAAGAAACCTTTTCCTATAGTCATAAACCTAACAGTATTAGGATTAATCTGCCATTGAGAGATTAATATTATTTTTACCTCAAAGAAATTCAGTCACGTGAAGTTTAACCTTGCAATGAAACTGTGTTTAAAGGGTTTACAACCCTCTTCATATAAGTCCGCAGGTATAACAAGGGATGGCTCTCCATCAATCAGAGTAGGATTAGGTAAGCTAGTAATATCAACTCCTGTTGGCTTTAGGGTTTGTTTTTCCTTTACCTTGTCCGCAAAGGATTTGTGTTGCTGAATCCGTGATGAACTATGAGTATCTTATACCATATTGAATCCAAAGTGAATGAAACTTACGTGAAAAAAACCTAAACCCTAGTGTTTTCGCCAGAGTTTCTCTTTCCTCTAATTTTCTCTCTCCTTTTCCCTTTTTAGAGGACTATGAGTTGTTGAAGGAAATAAAAGCAACCAAGCATGGAATATCTTTCCTAATTTGAAGAAATGTGGAATCCGCGAAAGCATCAATAATCTGCGCCTTGGTCAAACTGGCTTTTACACATTCCTGGCTCATCATGAATCACATCCATTTCTCAAAGGGACGCAACAGACTTACACAGATTTTAAATTCAATGGGAGAAGCAGAATACTCTTTCCTTTGAAGACAAAACCTTATTACACCTCCAGGCCGAACTGACCGGGCCTCTCATTCACTTTCCGGACCAGTCAGAAGAATCGACACATACTTGGGATGATTTTTCCTAATTGTGGCGGATTTTGTAAAGAACTCATCGTCTATGTTTGGCTTGGAATTTCCAACATCTTTCGGTATGGCATAACTTTTCTCAAATGACATCCTAACGAAATTCTCTCATGCTACTTTCACCTTCGAAATAACTACAATGGAACAGTACGAAGATAAATTATTACGGAAAGTGCATGGAAATTATTTTATCAGACACATGAGATCCATCCTGGACGCAAACCAATTTGTTGCAAAGTCATAATGCACATGAGCAAAGAAATGGGGACTGACAAACCCTGCATTACCACCTCATGCCAATGCCGTACCCTGCAGCAGGAAATTTGCGCCCGGACGAGGAGGCGCGCCCTACCATGGGAACAATACACACGGAGGAAACCCTAGGAGCTAGGTTTTCACGGGAAGGGAATGACAGTTACTAGCTCATGCATGACTACTTTGCACAGTAATTTAGGCGGCCAACATTACTACGGTATTCACGCCTAAATGTTACTACAAGTTCACGCAAAGCATATTTACAGCTAGGATTCATACCAGCACAAAAGAACAATATTTTTACAAGTTCATGAAAAGGTACGCCTACAACTAGGGTTTGAACTAACACAAGAAAACAAGAAAAACAAGATAAAGAGGAAGTGTTGGAAGACATACCTGGGATTCGCTCGTCTGCTTTACTGTTACCACACGGCCAGAATAAAAAAAAAATATAAAGGTGTGAAATAAAAGGAGAGGCCGACCCCCTTTTATAGGCGTGGTACTTGGGAGTTTGAATAAGGAAAGGACTTCCTATTTGAGTCAAGTAAGGAAAAGAGGCAACCGGGCCCGCGAAGACAAATCACCATGCCAAGCCGTCCGCGCATGCTTTGCCTCACCAAATCGCGCCATTTCCTTGGCCCCACCATGCCAAGCCGTCCGCACCATGACTTGTCCCTACCACGCCAAGCCGTCCACATGCTTTTCCTCACCAAACCGCGCCTTCCCTTGGCCCCACCATGCCAAGCCGTCTGTGCCATTGCCTTGGCCCCACCATGCTAAGCCGCCTGCGCCATTACCTTGGCCCCACCATGCCAAGCCGTCCGCGCCATGACTTGCCGCGCCAACTGATAAGCATGTAAATGCTACATTTTATACCCATATTTATATTAGCTAGGATACAATATTTTAGTTGCTAATACTATTTTAGCGCTTTTGTAGAAAGTACAAGTGAATTCGATCATCCAGTGAATAAACAACAAAATGTGAGACTTAATGGTGTTTACGACGAAAATGTCAAAATGTGGTTGGCCTGGTATTTCCATGTATCAATAACCACAATGATGAAATCTGGTTGACCTGGTATTTCCATGTATCAGCAACTACATTGATCAAATATGTTGGCCTGGTATTTCTATATATCAGCAGCAGTTATTATGCTGGCCTGGTATTTCTATATATCAGCAGTACTTATTATGCTGGCCTGGTATTTCCATGTATCAGCAGCCGGGTTGGCCTGGTATCTCCATGTATCAGCAACCACAATGATGAAATGGGGTTGGCCTGGTATTTCCATGTATCAACAAAACTTATATATCGCGGCACTGAAGAAGTCAGAGCTTAATCAATTAATTATGAGGCTCCTTGTAATTCCTTTGTGTTCGGGCAGAAGATAAATGGAGCATCAGTAATGTCTTTGCTGCGAGTGGGATATGGTGCAGTTGGGTTAAACCCGAGTGGTGCGTGTACTGCTCTTTAGATGAAAAGTACGATGTACAACAATGACAACAACACAGCATTGGCTGGACTTCAGTGGAGCAGCTAATTTGTACAAGTTGTTGATATGAGTGGAGGATGAGATGCAGATGGTGGAAGAATTCGTTTTAGCATCCATCATTGGTGTTCGATAATGGAGTGACTGACATGAAACTGCAGCAACCAACGTATGTTAGCTGGATTGAATCTGTGTGGTGGATGGATTCAAATGAGAAGAAATGGAGAAGGAGGTGCAGTGTTGTGATCAGTTGGCTGCAGTACTCGCAACGAGAATATTTCGCAGTCAATGGGAGTTATGTCTCGGCTGTAGTGGTCGATGAGCAATGAAGGTGTGTCGACTGGTGAAGACGGATTTTTCTATAAGGGAACTGGATCTGTATCTTGGGTTTACAATTTACCTGAGAATTCTGGCAACATCGATGATGTGAAGAAGAAAAGAGAATCTCGTTGCAGTCAAAAGAATATGGAGGAAATGGTGATCCACTGTCATGATTTTGGGCTGTGAAGAAGATGGCAGCAAACAAAGCTGAGAAGAACGGTGTTGGTAATGATCTGTAGATGATGGCAAGGAAGAGTAATGGGTTACGAAACAAAATGACTGCTGCCATTAATAACCCATGGTGATGAAGATGCTGTTGGTTGATGTGAATCGAGTGCAGTATGGTGCTTTGCTTGGACGGTCGTGGTTTGGAATCGGTGCATGGCCTGAGCTTGATGAGTTGGTTTTTTCGGTGAAAGAAAGTTGATGCTGTGGCCGGAGGGACAGGGAAGATAAATTGTTGCTACTGCCATTGTAGTATGGATGTTCTCACGAGATTGAAGTGGTGATGTTTCGAACGAACAAAGAGGTGAAGTTTCAGTCCGACAGAGTGAACTGGGTTTGTCGACGACCCTGTTAGTGTTGTACGTGTTTGTATTGAGTCTGAATTTGGTAACTTTGCTGATCCCGTGCAACCAGTGGTGTTGAAGTTTGGAAAGTCGGGGCATGAGAATGAATGAGTGAGCCTGATGGAGTTAGTTATTGGACCAGACCTGTAAATTATTCGCTAGGTTTTATTTTCTTGCAACATGAGATAACGGAATGAAGAAACTAGAGAAAGCGTGGGGGCCGGCTGGAGTTCTGTTCTTAGAGGTTGCGGCTACACAACCGAAACCAAAAGAGAAGGGAGATCGAGAAGGAGACGGAGCAGCGAGACAAGGAGCAAGATGAAGCTTGCTGGTTATACGTTGGAATTTTGATGCAGTCGAGATAAGTTGAGCTGGTCCAGTCTGTGGACGAGAGATTTGAATGGACATTAGACAGAGATATGGGTTTGTGTCAACTGAAATTGAGTTCAGTCAGGCGTTAAATGAGTTGGCTGCAAGCAAGTCCGTGCAGGCAGCAGAGAAGGTGAATTTTAGATGATGTTTGCAGTCAGCTGTGGCTGTACAGATCGTAGACGAGATCGATTCAATAGAGGGGTAGAGATCATTCATCCTTGGACAGATTTTTGGGGAGTTTCTGGGCTTGTTTGAAGCCGGAAAACCAGTTGTTGCTGCCGTTAATTGCGTGGATGCACGGAGAGGATTATAGGCTTGTTGCGAGATGAATTGAACAAGGAGAAGAAGGAAACTAACTCGGTGTTGTACTTTGGATTCGAATAGAAAGGAATTGGCCTGAAGCTAGAAATCGTTGCACATGTTTTAGTGGGAAATGGCTGAGCTAATGCTATCGTGAAAGCTCAATAGACGGACTGAAGATTGGTGTTGTAGTTGGACCGAGGAAACAAGGTGATTGAAGGAGATGGCTCAGGTCTGGAAGTTGGCAATATTTGAGCTCGATGTGGTCCGTATGTAAGCTGAGGTTATTCTGATATTGGGGTTTAAGAAGTATTAGGAAAATGGGGAGGCCAGACGGTCGAAATTCAAACACTTTCTTAAGCTGCTGACTATTGGACTAGGTCTGGAGTTCAACTAGGTCTTCAATCGGATTTCTTCACAATACGTATATATAGATATGAACTGAACAGACATGGGAAGGAAGCCGGAGGCGGCTGCAGAGCCGTGACGGGAGAAAAAAAAGGGTTTGCTGTTTAGGTTTTATTTTCTCCATGATTTGCTAATTTGTTTGTTAGGGTTGAGATGGAAACCAATTTATTTATATAGACTCAACGATGATATTTCTGTTAACGATTTGATTGACCAGTAATTTCTCTTCATATATCTTGGTGTTTAATCGTTTATGTGATTTTCTTGATTATTTATGCTTTTCAATTGATATTTTGTGCTTTGGTTAAATCCACCTTGACATGATATGCTTTAGGATTGATAAATAAGGCTTTAGAATCGCTACCCATGAAGCGAAGGAGATTACAATGGAGAAACTATATTTTAGAATTTAACATACAATCTTCCGAGACATGAGATTGGTTTCAAAATTGTCTTGAGTAATAAATAGAGATTAATAGAGTTTTATATGATTTAATTGGTGGAAATCGAAGACCCTAATAACACATTCTCCATATTGTTTATTTTTATAATTATTTGTTCTCTCACTTTGTTTCAAATTTCTGAAAATTGTTTAAACATTCTTCTTATTGATTGGTTGTTTCTTGGTATTAGTTGGTAGAGTATTTCACACTCCTCGTGGGAACGACCTGTACTTGCCATTGTTCTATTAGTTAGACACTGTGCACTTGCAGTATTTTATTGTAAGTTTCCCAACCTACCACCAACAACTCGCCAAGCCAGCGTCATGATGTTCCCTAACCCATCCAAGGTGATACATGGCCAGACTAAGCCGACGATCTTCATCTCACCACATCACGCTCTACACCACAAATAAAATCTACGCAAGGCCGCCAAACATGAGGATCATGAACTCTCCTTATCTCTCGAAAAAGGTTAGTCGGACTTTCCTGACCATCTTTTCACGACCTGTAATTTCGATTTTTGTCCTCGCCCGTCACCATCTTATGCTTACCTCAACAATGCTCATGTTCCGAGATAAGCAGGGGACTTAATGTTGATGGTGGTTTTTAGCTTAGGATCAAAATCGTAAAACTGTACATCTGACATGACGTCACTATGACCATTAGCACATTTATTGAATCAATCAGCATGCTTACGTAAGAATTACCGGGGTACCCTTTTTTTTTACATGGGTCATGTTCCACGGCAGAAACCTTAACACTGACTGACATCATCTATGCCAAACCCTAATTCTCATGCTACCGCGCCAAGGCATGCCAACCATGCCAGCCGCACTACCGCGCCAATGCCAGACCATTCCAGCCACGTCACCGCGCCAAGGCATGCCAACACTGCCAGCCACATCACTGTGCCAATAGCATACTATGCCAGCCACATCTCCGCGCCAAGGCATGCCAACCATGCCAGCCGCACCTCCGCGCCAAGGCATGCCAACCATGCCAGTCGCACCTTCGCGCCAAGGCATGCCAACCATGCCAGCCGCACCACTGCGCCAATGGCATGCCATGCCAGCCTCACCTATGCGCCAATGCATGCCAACCATGCCAGCCGTACCATTGCGCCAATGGCATGCCATGCCACCCGCACTCCGCGCCAAGGCATGCCAACCATGCCAGCCGCACCACATGTGCCAATGGCATGCCAACCACCTTGCTGCGCCATACCATTCCGGCCTTCCCTATGCGGATACCAAAACGAAGGTGTGTGATGATCAACGGCCACCCTTCCATCTTAGATGCAAATCTTAGCCGTCCAAGGTCGCCAAACCACGCATGGTAACCTTTGGCTCAAACCCTAGTTTTGGCCATGCGAAACCGCGCCAAGGCATGCCATGCCACATGTGCCAATGGCATTCCAACCACCTTGCCGCGCCATACCATGCAGGCCTTCCCTATGCTTCTGCCAAAACGAAGGCGTGCGACAATCAACGGCCACCCTTCCATCTTAGATGCAAATCTCAACCGTCCAAGGTCACCAACCAACGCATGGTAACCTCTGGCCCAACGCCAAAACCCTAGTTTGGGCGCGCCTAAAACATGCCAAGGCATGCCGACCATGCCACATGTGCCAATGGCATGCCAGCCTTTCCTTCACGGCTGCCAAAACGAAGGCGTGCGACAATCAACGACCACCCTTCCATCTTAGATGCAAATCTCAGCCGTGCAAGGTCACCAACCAACGTACGGTAACCTTTGGCCCAACACCAAAACCCTAGTTTGGCCGCACCTAAAACATGCCAAGGCATGCCGACCATGACACATGTGCCAATGGCATGCTGCGCCAGCCACGTTGTCGCGCCTAAGCCATGCCATGCCGGCCTTACCTTCACGGCTTCCAAAACGAAGGCGTGCGACAATCAACGGTCACCCTTCCATCTTAGATGCAAATCTCAGCCGTCCAAGGTCACAAACCAACGCATGGTAACCTTTGTCCCAACGCCAAAACCCTAGTTTGGCCGCGCCTAAAACATGCCAAGGCATGCCGACCATGCCACATGTGCCAATGTTATGTCGCGCCATCCACCTTGCCGCGCCTAAGCCATGCCATGTCGTCCTTCGCTTCACGGCTGCCAAAACGAAGGCGTGCGACAATCAACGGCCACCCTTCCATCTTAGATGCAAAATCTCGACCGTCGAAGGTCACCACCGAGCCGGCAAGTCTCCCAAGCTCAAATTGCCAGACAACAGCAACATGCTACATGTTTTCCATGAAAACACTTGAGACATCAACACATGTCACAAATTGGGGGATGCTCATTGGGTATTGGTTTGGCGGTTTACAGCATGCGGCGTACACTACACCCATTACAAGACAGTGTCATAAGGATGAGGCGGTTAGTAAATACAGGGAGTAATGGTAAAACGCTTTCTTTTATGGAACATCAATTCCAGGCGTTACCAGTTACCACCTCCTCCCAGTTACTCATCCTTTTTCCATTTCTCACGAGCCAGAGTACGTTTCACTTCAACTTGTATAAATAGGTCTTACCTATTTCCACCGAACCACAAGTTCTGGTCAGGAGCATACAACACTCAAAAAAACATTTGTTAGCTTTCCTATCTTTTAAATTCCCATTTTCTGATACAAGTCGTAAAAAAACTACTCTTCCAGAATCAACTATTCTGGTCTCAACACTCTCTTCGCTTCCCTCCCCAAAACCAACCCTTCTCCTTCACTTTGTGACCGAAGAAATTCTGGAATGGCAATTTCTTGGTTTAGGCCGTATTTGTACAGATTGATCTCTCGAATCTAAAGTACTCCCTTGCAGTACATTGTTTAGGGTTTAAATTTGTTTCTCACCCACACACCCGAAATTACCAAAATCAGCAGAAACCATTCTCACCCTCAAACACCTACCAAAAAGTCGAAAAACAAGAAATAAAGAGGAATTGCGGCATGTAAAGGAAGAAACAAAAGGGACGCGGTGCCCGCGCCACTTACCCGGCCGGTTCTCCCTAGCTGGCGTCGTCGTACCATCGGCCGACCATTCCCATATTGCTGCCTGCCGGCCCCTCTTTCCCATCGACCAATCGAATCACTCTAAATGCACAGCCTACAATTTTAATTAAAGTTTGAAGTTGGCTGGTCGACACACCTAATTCCTTAAGGAATTGAATATAGCCTGCCCATATCACGGCTGCGCGATTTGGCCGGCCAATTTAACAAGCATGACCTCCTCCCAACGTGACCAAACAAGTTCCATGGTGTTCATTGGCGGGCCCAATACTATTCCAACCAATCGGAATTCTCCTAAATCGCCAGCAACAACCCTAATCGCTAGCCAAAAGTAGGCTAGTTGCGCTGTTGAACAAAGGGTTTAATGAGTTAAGACTGGCCATGCCAGTTTCAAATTCATCGCAGTCGTCCAACTTAGCCAGCCTAGTTGGAGGGCTTAGATTTCGTTTGAGCGACCAATGAAGTGCCACTATGCTCACTGGCGGCTTGCCTTCAGTCCTAGCTAATCGAATTGCTCACAGCCAGTAACTAACTCCTCCAATCTTTATCCCAAATTAGGTTGGCCACACGGCTTCAAAAACTCAAGGTCGACCAACGATATTATATAACTGCCGCAAAGCAATCTCGGCCGTCCAACTTCGCTAGCCGAATCGACCGGCCAAGATATGGTTTCAAGCAACTGGCAAGGCGCGGTCATGTTCACGGTCGGCTCAACAACAGCCCCGAACAATCGCATTGCTTCAAATGCGCCAACAATTCCACAAACCGATCAGCCAAAGTGCACCAGTCACGCGCCTTCAAAAACCTTGAATTGAATCAACGGCAGTATGCAACTGCCGCAAATCATCTCAGCCATCCAACTTGGCTAGCCAAATTGACTGGCTTAGATTTAATTCTGGGAGACCAATAAGGCGCTGTCGTGCTCACCGGCCTCCACTCCTCCATGAGAGCCGATCGACCTTCCATCGGCTTTCCCAAGCGATTCCAGGCAGCTGCTCTAAGAGGATGGCCGCGTTCCTTTTTAGACATTAGGTTCCGCGACTAACCAAGACGGGCTTCATACAACGATGCTTCATGATCATCTATTATTATGAGATGCTTACTTAAAAGCGATGCTTTACATGCATCGATTACAAGCAATATTCAATAAATATCGATTTCGTGAATAACTTATTTATTCAACTTAAGAGCATTACATGCTATTTATTGCGGCAAGTCTCACAACTTGACTTGTCACATATAACTGCCCGCCGCCTAGCTTGCGCATGATTGGTCAGAATAGTTAGGTCTTGCAGGCAAGACCCACTCAGCACCGTGCTGCATATTTTCTACAAATACTCGAGACATCAAACATGTCACAAAATGGGGGATGTTCATCATGGTATTGGTCTGGCGGTTCACAATGTGCGGCGTGCAACACGCCAATTATGAGAAAGTTTCAGGAAAGGCGAATAGTTAGTGACAGCAGACAAGTAATGGGTGTAACAGACCGTTCTTCCCCTCATAGTAGGGACGTGGTTTTCAGCACTTTACACGATCCCCACTTCTCCATCACTCAACTAGTTCCACTTCCTATGAGATCAGAGTGCGTTCAACTATGACTTGTATAAATAGGTTTTCAACCTATTTTTCAACCAACAACGGTTATCAACACAAGCATCCAGGAAACACCAAGAACTTATAGCTTACATTCTGCAAGCAAATTCCACATTCTGATACAAGTCATAAACAACCACACCTTCAGAGTTAACCATTCTGATCTCAACACCTTCTTCGCTTCCCTCCCTAAGATCAACCCTTCTCCTTCAATTTTGTGACCGAAGCAAGATTGGAACGACCATTTCTTGGTTTAGGCCATAATTATACAGATTGATCTCTCGAATCTTAAGTACTCATGTGCAGTGCTTTTTTTTAGGGTTTAGATTCATTTCTCGACGTCACACCCAAATTTACCATTTCCAGCAGAATCAGTTTTAACCCCAAAACAACTGGCGACCACAGTGGGAGATTAACCTCTCGGTTGCAAAATCAGTTTCTCAATTTTTATTCCAGTTTTCTCAATTTCAAAAGGGTGGATCTTAGATAGAATTCAATAATTAAACTCAATATAGGTTCAACAACCAATTTCAATTCCGGTGTTCCGTTCGTTAAGAAGCTTGACAAAAATTCTTTTTCAAGCAATGCTACTGGGAATATCTTGGATAGACGAGCACTAGTAAATCTCCCAGATGAAAGGACCAGAAAGCCTCTTGGAGACACAAGAAGACGTGACTACTACTTAGAAGGGCACAATGGCTTCTCTCGAGATCCGGATGGAGCAACCGCCTTATATGGAGCAAGCCAGAAACTCCTCAAAGATATCACTGATATTAATGTCGCCAGGGTCCACACCCATAGAGATAAAGGAAAGGTTCGCATAGCCGTTGTTCCAGTATGGAGATAGTCGACAACAAATCTCAACACCAGTGGATTCCTAGAAAGGCACTTGCAGAGATCACGAAAGCAAAGATCCAGACTGTGGTATAATTCTGGGCATTCGTACATCTGCAATAACAAAGGAGGCTTGACACATCTTTGAATCATCATAAAGGGGTTCGCCTATTATTCCAACCCAAGCAAGAGCAAGCACGGGACATCTTCAGATCTACTGGATCCGACACGTCAAGAGAGCAGCCTCAAGAAGATAATGATGCCCGCGTCATCATGCCAGAAAAAAAATCCGAATCTGAGATACCTCACACAGAGGAGATCCGAGAAGTTGTTGCACCAAAAGGACCCATGTCTCCCATATTCCCTTTGCCTAGGGAAACAGGTAATGCTAAAGAACAAATCTCCAATCTTTGGAATACTTAGGAGGAATACGAGTATCACCAGATGTTATGACTCGAAGAGTTCTCCAAATCGCCTACCAGAAGAGCCTACACCGGGTACAACAACAACGCGCCGAACAAAACCTCCGACCGGTTCCAGATGGTGACGTTCCCTACCATAAATATCTATTCATTCCCGAGCCGATCACCCTCAAGACTTGGACAGGATGTTCCAACAAAATAACAGGCATCTCGATGACTACATCAAGAGGTCCAGAATTGAAGCCCTCGATTTCCAAGTATACTGCTGGTGCTAACACATCAAGAGATAAATCACAAAGAGGGACACCTCATCAGCAGCGTCACCCACGGTAATCTCCAAGACTCCCTCTTCAGGTCCTTTTCCATTTAGTCGTACGCCCGTTGAAAAATCATAAAGGCGTCATAATTAGCAAAAAATGGTTCAAGCATGGGGATTGAAGTGCAAACCATATAGCAACATAAACATTCATTAAAAAGTGTTTTAGGACATGTCATGTAGTTCAGCAAGGTTACAGGTCATTTCGAAAAAACTCTGTCAGAAACGTTTTTACACTTCCCTCTAGAAGAACTAAAGCTGTCACTAATTGGTGAAATATCTGGGGGTGAACTATTTATCGAACGATTCGCATGGAAGTCTTCTACAACATACTAAGATGGCACATTAATCCAATAAATGAGCTATAAATGGCAGGAGAAACTCTCGACTACGTGACAGCTGAAAATCTTCATCAGATGCAGATTTTGTGGTCGTTCAGGCAAGAAGACACAAATATTAAATTTTCATTAATTCAATACACCAAGGTCGCACTTACAATCAGACAAGCAACAATAGGAGAGCTTATGCACGCATGGAATCAGGGAAGAGCTGCTTCACCGAAAATAAAGAGGGGAAAGAAAAGAAGGAATAAACTCACATACGTGAGTTACATGAAAGGAAGAAACACTTCCTTTGGCTCATAACGATCGATCAAAGCCTGTCAATGCTCATGGCCGTGGTCTTCCAAGATTCTTGCTCGTAGATTCCGCTCCTTCCTTCCAAGATTCGTGGCCGTAACCACCATCACTCCTCCCTTCTAAGATCCATGGACGTAGCCACCACTCGTCCCTGCCAAGATTTTTTCCCGTAGTCACCACTCCTCTCTGTCAAGGATTGTCACCGTAGCCCTCCAAGCTCCATCCAACCTGTTTTGTTCCCACGAAAACACAGTCTCTTCTAATCACAATTGCTGCCAAGAACCGTTCCTGCTTGTTTGTTGATACCAGCCAGATTTTCTTCATAGCAACAACCACTACAAACAAAGGTAATCCGAACTTGTGCATATTTTAGTTTCCCATGGAGGAAGTAACAGAGTCACCCGTACGGATACAAGATGGTGATATATTTATCATGGTCAACCCATCGACCATACAAGATAGAACCACGTAAATCACACTTGCGACTGAGGCTCAACACGGAATCCCTTCACTGTCAAGAACCTTTTCAAATCAGAAGAGATAGTCAACCAAGAATCCATAACCTTGACAAGGTCACCACTTTTCAAAGATGCAGCGTAAGGATATCATCACCTCTCTATTTAGAAGGCGCTTGACCGACAAGCTGTATGTGGTCAACCATCCATAAGCACTGTTATCAATGAAAAATCAAAGAAGAAAGTCGTGCCGAAGCAAACTATACCAACCGAATATGTCTGCCACATCACCAACTCAGAACTCAGTACGGCCTACCCAAGGTCTGCACGAAGCTGCGAATCAACAACCACATCAGTTGACAAAGTCAGATTCGGTGTTTCTAGATTTCCAATTTCATATGGAAAGGGTGCATGGGATGCCAGAAGTTTGGATACCATACAGGTATATCAAGTGCGACTCCCGCCCATTAATTAACAAATGACGGATCCAAAATATTGCCGCCTATGTCAATTTGTCAACCACCTTACCAACAAATGCAATGGAAGTACATTTTTCAGGAGAAAATAATCTCAAGATAATTACACCTGGGGACTGCTAGCACCAGATGCCTTCACGTCCCTCAACCAAATTATTTCTGATATCAACATCATCATTGTAAAATCTTTACGCACCGCAGGAATTTCTCAACATGAAGACATACACGTGTATCAAAGACTCCAATAGTACGCCGCAGAAATATTTTCACATATCTGGCCACGCCATCGGATCCAGTACGCATCTACACCTCCTTACAAGACCGCATTGTATTCCCAAGCCGACTCATAAATACATCTCTAGTAACCAAACAGAAGTGTAACTAGGGACTGCTCATCGCATCCCATTCCAAACAACAATTCAAGATTCAGAAGATGGTTCAAAGGATGTCGCTTGGAACGAAGTCCTTGAAGACTTGATAGCATCATGTCGGGACGCTTCTCAGCTCGTCTACTTCACTCAACGGCTCCGGAATATTTTGCCCATACAAGCATTCCAAGCATATCATCATCGCAATCAGAAGGGAAAGAATAGGCGTATGAGCTAAAGAGTCAAAATAAATACAATTTCGTTCCAGTCAATGCTCAGGAGTTTAAAGAACTATTTAATTGCGACTCAGCATTCCAGACACCAAACAACTTAAAGTCAAGGACTCTTGCAATTAAGCACAATGGAGTTTGGAAAATTTTGAAATCCACTGGAGAGGCTAGATACTCATTCTTCTGGAGACAGAACCTCATTACAAATTTCGGAGAAGATCGATGGTACAGCTTCTACACCCTCTGGTCCAGGATGAAGAACCATCACATGATTAAGATAAGTCCTAGCAGTCGTATATGACACTTCGAAGAAGTCATCGTCTATATTTGGAGTGTCTTTGGAATCATTAATGCCTCTTGGCTTAGCAGCGGGAATATCTCCAAGTGACATCTTATTCAAAAAAAAATAAAAAATAACGCTCCTAGTTACTGTTGGGTGGATACATGTGCAAAATAGAAAAGAGCACATACCTTGAGTTCTCCTTTCTTACATTGCTGCTGATCATAATTATTGGAGATTGCTTTGTTGTCGTTGACGCTCGCTCTACCACCGCTAACAAAGAAATTCATTCACACTGAGCTATATGTTCAAGTTTGATATACTACTCGTGGATATTACACTCACAGCCAAAATACGAAGACGAGATGAACTTAACTTGCTGCTGGTTGGCGTACACGAAGATGGAGGAGAACCCGGTTGAGCTCAAAGGCCTTGACCGGACATGCTCGCTTTGTTTTTCTACCATTGATGTTCGATGAGCGGTAATATTCTAGGAGCCCCTGATTGATAGCTGCTTCACCAGTACGACTTCCAAGGAAGTTCAAACCAACTGATATCTCTCCGTTAACATCTACCTACTTCATCTTATTAATTTTGTTTTCGTCTGTCACCATCTAGTGCTTACCTAGTAACAATGTCACTATTGTTAGATCATTGCTCGGTCGAACTTGCATGCGTTGCTATCTCAAGCATGTTTGTCAATGTTAGTGATGAAAACTATAAATCTTGATTTCTAGTCTATTATAGCTAAGTCCCGGACTAGGATAGAAAGTGTAGTTGAGCTCAAGGACTTCATGGAAATTCATCATACAAGTAGAAGAACTACTCAAGGAACCGGTGGAACTTCTCGACAAAAAGGTATGTGAATACTTGAACTTATCTATCACTCAAAAGTCTATCTACTATATCTCCTACTCTTTGAGACAAGAAGTCGTATGCTATATATAAAGACTTTGATTATACACATTTGGTATTTCGAGCCGAGTATACCTCGCCTATCTATATCTCGAAATATGAGTTGGTAAGATTTTCTATTTAACCAAGTTTATCTTTAACATGTGACGAAAGTCATGATATGTTTCAATCATATTGAAAATTACTTTGACGAGAAATGGTGTAACAACTGTATGACGTCCTCTAAGAATGTTTCAATGATTGAAATGAGAGTTTAGGTTACATAACCAATGGTGGACATAAGCATTGTTGTGGAAACACATTTATGTATAAGTCCTATTCCTTGAACCAGAGTTTGCGAACTTTGTTGATCAAGAGAACCGGAAGAATGGCGTGAGCCAAGTCCGCGAACTTCCGAAGTTCTCAAACCCGAGAATTTCTACTGGAGTTGACAAACTACTTGCGTGAATCTAAGTCCAAGAACTCAGTCCGCGAACCGGCGAAGTTCTCATACCCGAGAATTTCTGCTGGAGTTTGTAAACTCTTCCCGGTAACTTAAGTCCACGAACCTAGTCCGCGAACTTGAGAAGGTTATATATATGAAGATGATTTCTGAACTTAAACTTAAAAACATTAAGGAATGCGGTTTGCAAACCGTGGCTACAAAAGTTCATGAATCGATTCGAGTGAATCAAATCGTCTTTTCTTCAATTGTGTCTTATGTAGTACATGAGATTTCCTTGCAATTGAATAACTCTCTCACTAGTTCATTTGAAATCATTTGAACTAGTTATGGTGAAGAAGAACGTGGTTGATATGGAATGGTCATATGGCTAACCTTTTGGTTAACTATTATTGAAATACCAAGTTCATACGTTTGGGTACGGTTAACAAACCTAGAAGCGCGCATTGTCAAGTGTGTGTAACAATCTAAGTTTTCGATCTAACGGTTGAGAAATACTAGCTTAAATCTAAATCAGGTTTTCATCTAACGGTGGATATTGATTGCTTTGTTACCAAGGTAACTTAATTGCAAACCCTGATTTGAAAGACTATATAAGGGGAATTTTAGTATCTGTGCAAAACTAATACCCACACCTCACATGTGATACTAGTTTGCATACTAGAGTCGGTTCTCCTTTAACCTTTGGGTTTATTCTTCTAAAACCAGGTTAACGACTTAAAGACTTCATTGGGATTGTGAAGCCAGACCGATACTACTTTTATCATAGTTGTGTGATCTGATCTTGCATCTTCTATTGAAAAAGCGGGGGTCTAACAACACCGCCCAATATTTTGCTTAGCAATTTATATGGACTAACTCCAATATACTTTTCTAGAGAATCAACTAGACAGTCAGACTCAATATAGATTAAAGTATATCTAGGAGTTAATATCTCTCTCTTGATTTGATCTTTACTCAAGCTAATAACAATCAGCGACTCTTTATCAAATACAAGGAATAACTTGGATGGTACCAAAGACCAATATCCAAGGATCAATCAATAAAATCAACAACCAAAGGTTGGATTATTCTAATTGATGATCTAAACGCACAACCTGTATTATTTCAATTATAAAGATAAACAATATAATGCGGAAATAGAAATAACACAGACACCAGAATTTTGTTAACGAGGAAACCGCAAATGCAGAAAAATCCCGGGATCTAGTCCAGATTGAACACACACTGTATTAAGCCGTTACAGACACTAGCCTACTCCAAGCTAACTTCGGACTAGACTGTAGTTGAACCCCAATCAATCTACCACTGATCCAAGGTACATTTATGCTCCTACGCCTCTGATCCCAGCAGGATACTGCGCACTTGATTCCCTTATCTAATCTCACCCACAACTAAGAGTTGCTACGATACAAAATCGCAGGCTTTGACAATAAACAAATCTGTCTCACACAGACAAGTATATCAAAGGATCAATCTTTCTCCCACAGATAAACCCTAAAGGTTTTGTTCCGTCTTTTGATAATAATCAAGGTGAACAGGAACCAATTGATAATCTGGTCTTATATTCCTGAAGAACAGCCTAGAGTTATCAATCACCTCACAACAATCTTAATCGTATGGTAGAGAAACACGATGTTGCGGAATCACAAACAATGAGGCGAAGATGTTTCTGATTACTTTTTATATCTTGCCTATCGGAGATATCAATCTCAATCCAATCAATCTGATTGTACTCGTACGATAGAAGATGCAAGATCAGATCACACAACTATGATAAAAGTAGTATCAGTATGGATTCACAATCCCAATAAAGTCTTTAAGTCGTTTAACCCGGTTTGAGAAAAGAAAACCAGAGGTTAAAAGAGAATCGACTCTAGTATGCAAACTTATCACACGTAAGGTGTGGGGATTAGTTTTGCACAATAGGAGATGTCTCCTTTATATAGTATTTCAAATCAGGGTTTTTCCTTGGTCACAAAGCAAACAATATCCACCGTTAGATGAAAACCTGATTTAGATTCAAGCTAATATTTCTCAATCGTTAGATCGAAAACTTAGCTTGTTACACACACTTGAAAATTCACACTTCTAGGTTTGTTAACCGTACCCAAACGTATGCACTTGTTGATTCAATAATAGTTAACCAAAAGGTTAGCCATATGAGCATTTCATATCAACCATTTTCTTCTTCACCATAACTAGTTCAAATGACTTCAAATGAACTAGTTAGAGAGTTTTTAAATTGAAAGGAAATTTGATGTACTACACAAGAAACAATTGAAGCAAAGATGATTTGATTCACTTGAATCGGTTCATGAGCTTTTATAGCCACGATTTGCAAACTGCATTCCTTAGTATTTTTAAGTTTAAGTTCAGAAATCATCTTCAGATATATAACCTTTCTCAATTTCGCAGACTAGGTTCGCGGACTTAAGAAACCGGGCAGAGTTACAAACTCCAGCAGAAAATCTCGGCAAAAGACCTTCCGCGGGTTCGCAAACTGGGTTCACGGACGCAGCTAGTTCGTCAACTCCAACAGAATTTCTCGGGATAAGAAGTTCGGCAGTTCGCGGACTTGGCAACAAGCCATTCTTCCGATTTCTCTTGATCAACAAAGTTCTCAAACTTTGGTTCAAGGAATAGGACTTATACATAAATTTGTTTCCACAACAATGCTTATGTCCACCATTGGTTATGTAATCTAAACTCTCATTTCAATTTTTGAAACATTCTTAGAGGACGTTATATAGTTGTTACACCATTTCTCGTCAAAGCAATTTTCAAAGTGATTGAAACATATCATGACTTTCGTCACTAGGTAAAGATAAACTTGATCGAAGACAAAAGCTTACCAACACATATTTCGAGATATAGATAGGCGAGGTATACTCGGATCGAAATATCAAATTTGTATAATCCAAGTCTATATATATAGCATACGACTTTTTGTCTCAAAGAGTAGGAGATATAGTATATAAAATTTTGAGTGATAGATAAGTTCAAGTCTTCACATACCTTTTTGTCGAGAAATTCCACCGGTTCCTTGAGTATTTCTTCTTCTTGTATGATGAATCACCATGAAGTCCTTGAGCTCAACTTCACTTTCAATCCTAGTCCTAGACTTAGCTATAATATACTAGAAATCAAGACTTATAGTTTTGATCACTAACATTGACAAACATGCTTGAGATAGCAACGCATGCGAGTTCGCCCGAGCAATGCTCTAACAATCTCCCTATTTGTCAGTTTTAGTGACAAAACTATCAATACATATGGAATACAAAAAAGATAAAGAAACTTTAGTAGCTCCTATTCCACATGTCTAATCTTCAACATTCCTCGAAATCTTCGTCACTTCCAAGTACTCCAATGATCCCAAAGGTTGTAAGTTTAATATCACCGTTGTTGAAGATCCGTAGCTATAACAATGAGAAAGCATCGGTCTCGATCATTGTTATACAGTGACATAGTATTATTACACAGTGTCAAAGAACAATTGTATCACAACTTCAACAATAATATTATGGTGATATGTATCACTCCCCCTTAGTCAATACTCCATCTCAATTGGAAACCACCCCCCTACATAATGATCCGAAAATCATATGTATTTTTAGTATGAACTACATATTATTTCTCCCCCCTTTTTGTCAATAAAATTGGCAAAGGCACAAGAACGATATCATAATGAAATTTCCGCAAGAGACATTTCATGACTAAAAGAAAATACATACCATCTAATTTAGATGCAATCATATAGCCGAAGCTAATAGCATTCATCAAGGAGTTTAAAGATACAAGATAACCCCTCTATATTCCACAACCGCACTCCCTTCAAGATATTACCATTAATCACAAGTTCAAAAGAACTCCCCCCATTTGATGTCATTCTCGAAAGAACAACAAGAGCGACTTTAATTTTAAAAGAAAAGAAGGATTTTATTGGACACCAAAAACCATGAGAATGATTTTCTATATCCGAAAACTCAATCAAATTAATCACAAGTAAACCTATAATTAATTTAATCGGAATATTCAATCAAATTAAACACAAAAAGTTATCAACTTAATTGATTATGCTTGACATAAGAGAACTTACGGAGCATACAACTAACATAACCATTAGAAAATGAATAGGATAGTCGTTCATATACTCAACATAAGAGAAATCTTACGGAGTATGAATATACTCAACTAGATTAATTAAAAGAGAATCCATAACTAATATTATTAGAATACACAACCAAACTAATTACAAAAGTAATGAATTCAATTGTCATTTGTTTTGCTCAACATAAAAAGACTTATGGAGCAATAACTTAATAACCAAACAAGATGATTAATTTATTTCAAAAATGCTCAACATAAAGTACCTTACGGAACAACCAACAAAGCTAATAAAAAATTAATCAACTTGGTTGTATCGTTCTCAACATAAGACACATTACGGAGCCTCACAGTAATACATAAATATGGATCAGGGATGATCAATACTGCGGAATACTCAAGGATTCATTCTATCTTCAATCACTATTTGCATAACGATATTAATAGACATAATCCTTGAAAACCAAATATTTTAACCCATCTTCCATCAAATAATTGACAATATAGGCTTAACTTTGGTATTTGTCAAAAGTATATTCATTCTTTTACCAGTACGTGAATACCGATCACAAACAACTTTACTTTTGACAGAATATGGGACCTTCAAGTTCACGGATGCAAACATACATATCCCATAACAAATTGCAATATAACAAATCATAAAGATTAATATTGCAAAAACTTCATCCTCCAAATGTTTTTAGAATTTAATACCAATAAACCTAAAAAAGAAGAAGATGAAAAAATAATAGGTATGTGTAGTCACAATCATTGCTATTCAAGCACTAGTTATTCTTTCAACTAAATAAAAAATAAGACATACTAGGCAAGAATATCTTTGAGAAATTCCTTATCATTCCCGAACTCCTTGTCGTCAACAGCCATTGGAATATAAGGTTCATGGAGGAAGGAGTCAATACCAACGAACCGTCTTGGCTGATGATGTCGAACCAGGACCTTCTGAATTTCCAAAGATCTTAAAACGCAAGCCTTTATTTCACTAATCTCCTTTCTTAATTCCTTCAACTCATAAACAACATCGGAAAACTTCTGAGAGTTATAAGGGACAGCCCTTGGCTTTCTTGTATTCCTCATCTTTCTTTTCAAGGAAGGAGTTACTGGAGATTTTTATTTTTCCTTGATTGATGGCTTAACAATCATATTGACATCTTTTCCATCCAAAGACATGATGCTTAGAAAACAGTTATAAACAACTGGATTTTGTGAGTGGAATTCACAATCTCATCAAGAAGTCTTTAAGATATAAAGGATATCAGAGAGGAAAAAAGAATGTATGGTTCGCAACCTTTAAACAAGTTCGTGGACACCCAACTCTAAACCCTATAAAGAGTAGAATTGTCGATACTAACCCTTTACTTTATTTGATAGACAGGAAAAACAAACCAAAAAACTATTTCCTAAAGCCTGAGTGGTACACAACCTTATCTCTTTTGATAAGGCATATGAGACAAGATTTGTCAAACAAAACAATCAATTTGTGTTGTGGTGAACAACAATTTTTCCACCATTTTCCTCTAGATATGAACCCTGAGACTTCTGTCTATCAATGCAATTCAACCACACCTTCTTCTCTAATGGTCTTATTTTTTCTTTAGAAACAAACTTCTTAGACGAAGATAAAATCCTACATACCTCTGCAGTCTTCTGAGCAAGTTTAAGCTTCCTTGCCAATCGATTTGCTCTTCGTTGAAGTTTCTTGGCGTGCCTCACTTGATGTTTGTACTTGTAACATCTTGATAGCTCATGACCTTTCTGAGAACAAAACGAGCACGTCAAACTTGGATAGTATTCAGGCATCTGTGGTGTGAACGCAGCTAGACACATAGTAGATCCTGAAACATTCAACCAGAGTTTCCAAAGGATGAGTCAATTGATTCTTCCATCTTGATTGGATTATCCTCTTCACCGAAACCATCAAGGTTGATATATGTATTGCTACAATTATCAAAATCAATGTTTTCACATAGAAGACCGACACTTGATTTCCTGTCTTCATCAGAATCATAGATCTCAGACATCTCATCAAGTGTTACAACAATACCTTTGTTCACAATGTATTTTCTACGATTTGGTCACTCGTTTGCAAAATGACCAAACCTTTACATTGACAGCACTGTGTATCCTCGTCATCAGCCTCGTCAGCATCCCTGTTTTTAGGAGGCGCGCGATTATGAGGTTTATCTGATGACCTAAGTTTGTCTCTTGAAAACCGTTTACTTATCTTCAATAGAAGATCCCTAAACTGTCTTGTGATCAAGGATACTGATTTGTCAAGATCTTCATCCTAAAAATCATCCTCAGACCGATCATCCTCAGAGACATAAACACTTTTACCTTTATCAAGTAATTTAGTGTTCTTCTATGCTTTAAAGGAACCATCCTTTCTGATTTTGCATGTTTGCTCATGATCAAAGATCTTTAGATTTCCAGCCAATATATTTTTCTGGAAAGATTATCAAGGTTATTTCCCTCAACGACAGCATGCTTCTTAGACTCGTATCTAGATGGCAGCGATCTGAGAATTTTCATCACAATGTCCTTTTCAGGAATAGTCTTACCCACTGCAAAAGAAGCATTAACAATTTCAGACACTCTATGATTAGACTCATCAAATATATCTTCATCTGCCATACGAAGGTTCTCCCAATCAGAATTAATATTTTGAAGTATATCTTCCTTTTCACATGAGTTACCTTCATATATAGGTTTCTAAGATATCCCAAGCATCTTTAGACCTTGTGCAATTTGACACATGGTGCTGAAGATTTGGGGTAATGGCATGTATGATTGCATTCAAACCGTCGGAATTTTTCTTTGTAGCAAGTATCTCGGCAGGACTGTATTCACCAATATTCTTGGGAACGTTTACATCTCCATCTTCCACAACGGGGGAAACATAGCCATTAACAACATATACCCATGATTGAAAATCACGTGCTTGAAGAAAAGCTCGCATAGCAATTTTCCACCATAAGTAGTTAGAGCCATCGAAGACTGGTGGTACGTTGATAGAGATAACACCTCTTTCCATAGAGTCAGATCACTACAAACACAGACTTGTAAGGTCTTGAACGTGTTTGCCTGCTCTGATACCAATTGAAAAAGCGGGGGTCTAACAACACCACCCAATATTTCACTTAGCAATCTGCATGGACTAACTCCAATATACTTTGTTATAGAATCAACTAGACAGTCAGACTTAATCTATATTAAAGTATATCTAGGAGTTAATATCTCTCTATTGATTTGATCTTTACTCAAGCTAATAACAATCAGCGAGTCTTTATCAAATACAAGGAATAACTTGGATGGTACCAAAGACCAATATCCAAGGATCAATCAATGAAAATCAACAACCAAAGGTTGGATTATTCTAATTGATGATCTAACCGCACAACCTGTATTATTTCAATTATAAAGATAAACAATATAATGCGGAAATAGAAATAAACAGACACAAGAATTTTGTCGACGAGGAAACCGCAAATGCAGAAAAACCCCGGGACCTAGTCCAGATTGAACACACACTGTATTAAGCCGCTACAGACACTAGCCTACTCCAAGCTAACTTCGGACTGGACTGTAGTTGAACCACAATAAATCTCCCACTGATCCAAGGTAAAGTTATGCTCCTACGCCTCTAATCCTAGCAGGATACTGCGCGCTTGATTCCCTTAGATGATCTCACCCACAACTAAGAGTTGCTACGATCCAAAATCGCAGGCTTTGACAATTAACAAATCTGTCTCACACCGAAAAGTCTATCAAAGGATCAACCTTCCCCCCACAGATAAATCCTAAAGGTTTTGTTCCGTCTATTGATAGTAATCAAGGTGAACAGGAACCAATTAATAATCCGGTCTTATATTCACGAAGAACAACCTAGAGTTATCAATTACCTCGCAACAATCTTAATCGTATGGTAGCGAAACAAGATGTTGCAGAATCACAAACGATGAGACAAAGACGTTTGTGATTACTTTTTATATCTTTCCTATCGGAGATATCAATCTCAAGCCAATCAATCTGATTATACTCATACGATAGAAGATGCAAGATCAGATCACACAACTACGATAAAAGTAGTATCGGTCTGGCTCACAATCCCAATGAAGTCTTTAAGTCGTTTAACCCGTTTTGAGAAAAGAAAACCAGAGGTTAAAGGAGAATCGACTCTAGTATGCAAACTAGTATCACACGTATGGTGTGGGGATTAGTTTTACACAATACTAGATTTCTCCATTATATAGTCTTTCAAATCAGGGTTTCCCTTGGTCAAAAAGCAAACAATATCCACCGTTAGATGAAAACCTGATTTAGATTCAAGCTAATATTTCCCAACCGTTAGTTCGAAAACTTAGCTTGTTACAGACACTTGAAAATGCACACTTCTAGGTTTGTTAACCGTACCCAAACGTATGCACTTATTGGTTCAATAATAGTTAACCAAAAGGTTATCCATATGAGAATTTCATATCAACCATGTTCTTCTTCACCATAACTAGTTCAAATGACATCAAATGAACTAGTTAGAGAGTTGTTCAATTGCAAGGAAATCTTATGTACTACACAAGACACAATTGAAGCAAAGATGATTTGATTCACTTGAATCGGTTCATGAACTTTTATAGCCACGGTTTGCAAACTGCATTCCTTAGTTTTTTTTAAGTTAAAGTTCATAAATCATCTTCAGATATATAACCTTTCTCAAGTTCGCAGACTAGGTTCACAGACTTAAGCGACCGGGCAGAGTTTACAAACTCCAGCAGAAAATATCGGCAAATGACCTTCCGCCGGTTCGCGGACGCAGCTAGTTCGTCAACTCCGCGGAATTTCTCGGGATGATAAGTTCGGCAATTCGCGGACTGAGTTCGCGGACTTGGAAAAAAGTCATTCTTCCGGTTTCTCTTGATCAACAAAGTTCACAAACTTTGGTTCAAGGAATGGGACTTATACATAAATGTGTTTCCACAACAATGCTTATGTCCATCATTGGTTATGTAATATAAACTCTCATTTCAATCATTGAAACATTCTTAGAGGACGTTATACAGTTGTTACACCATTTCTCGTCAAAGCAATTTTCAAAGTGATTGAAACATATCATTAATTTCATCAGTAGGTAAAGATAAACTTGATCGAAGCGAAAATCTTCACAACACATATTTCGAGATATAGATAGGCGAGTTATACTCGGCTCTAAATACCAAATGTGTATAATCCAAGTATATGTATATAGCATACGACTTCTTGTCTCAAAGATTAGGAGATAGAGTAGATAGACTTTTGAGCGATAGATAAGTTCAAGTCTTCACATACCTTTTTGTCGAGAAGTTCCACCGGTTCCTTGAGTAGTTCTTCTTCTTGTATGATGAATCGCCATGAATTCCTTGAGCTCAACTACACTTTATATCCTAGTCCGAGACTTAGCTATAATAGACTAGAAATCAAGACTTATAGTTTTGATCACTAACATTGACAAACATGCTTGAGATAGCAACGCATGCAAGTTCGACCGAGCAATGCTCTAACATCTATCGTACGAGTACAATCAGATTGATTGGCTTGAGATTGATATCTCCGATAGGCAAGATATAAAAAGTAATCACAAACATCTTCGTCTCATTGTTTGTGATTCTGCAACATCTTGTTTCGCTACCATACGATTAAGATTGTTGCGAGGTGATTGATAACTCTAGGATGTTCTTCGGGAATATTAGACCGGATTATAAATTGGTTCCTGTTCACCTTGATTATTATCAAAAGACGGAACAAAACCTTTTAGGGTTTATCAGTGGGAGACAGATTGATCCTTTGATAGACTTGTCTGTTAGAGACAAATTTGTTTATTGTCAAGTCTTCGACTTTGGGACGTAGCAACTCTTAGTTGTAGGTGAGATCAGCTAAGGGAATTAAGTGCGCAATATCCTGCAGGGATCAGAGGCGTACGGAGTACAACTGTACCTTGGATCAGTGGGAGACTGATTGGGGTTTAACTACAGTCCAGTCCGAAGTTAGCTTAGAGTAGGCTAGCGTCTATAACGGCTTAATACAATGTGTGTTCAATCTGGACTAGGTCCCGGGGTTTTTCTGCATTTGCGGTTTCCTCGTTAACAAAATTTTTGGTGTCTGTGTTATTTCAATTTCCGCATTATATTGTTTTATCTTTATAATTGAAATAATACAGGTTGTGTATTAGATCATCAATTAGAATAATCCAACCTTCGGTTGTTGATTGTCATTGATTAATCCTTCGAAATTGGTCTTTGGTACCATCCAAGTTATTCCATGTATTTTATAAAGACTCGATGATTGTTATTAACTTGAGTAAAGATCAAATCAAGAGAGAGATATTAACTCCTCGATATACTTTAATCTAGATTGAGTCTGACTTTCTAGTTGATTCTCTAGCAAAGTATATTAGAGTTAGTCCATACAGATTTCTAAGAGAAATATCGGGTAGTGTTGTTAGACCCCCGCTTTTTGAATTGGTATCAGAGTAGGCAAACACGTTTAAGACCTCAAAAGTCTGTGTTTGTAGCGATCTGACTCTGTGGACAGAGGTGTTATCTCTATTAACGTACCACCAGTCTTCGATGGCTCTAATTACTTATGGTGGAAAATTGTTATGCGAGCTTTTCTTCAAGCGCTTGATTTTCAATCATGGATATATGTTTTTAATGGATATGATGCTCCCATCGTGGCAGTTGGAGATGTAAACGTTCCCAAGAATATTGGTGAATATAGTCCTGCAGAGATACTTGCTGCAAAGCAAAATTCCGACGGTTTGAATGCCATCATACATGCAATTACCCCAAATCTTCAGCACCATGTGTCAAATTTCACTAGGTCTAAAGATGCTTGGGATATCTTAGAAACCGTATTTGAAGGTAACTCCAGTGAAAAGGAAGCTAGGATTCAAAACCTTAATTCTGATTGGGAGAACCTTCGTATGGCAGTTTAAGATACATTTGATGAGTTTAATCACAGAGTGTCTGAAATTGTTAATGCATCTTTTGCATTGGGTAAGACTATTCCTGAAAAGGACATTGTGATGAAAATTCTCAGATCGCTAATTACTTGATAAAAGTAAAAGTGTTTATATCTCTGAGGATGATCAGTCTGAGGGCGAATTTTCAGATGAAGATCTTGACAAATCAGTCTCCTTGATCACAAGACAGTTTAGGGATCGTCTATTGAAGAGAAGTAAAAGGTTTTCAAGAGACAAACCTAGGTTGTCAGATAAACCTCACAATCGCACTCCTCCTAAAAACATGGATGCTGACGAGGATACGCCACAGTGCTGTAAGTGTAAAGGTTTTGGTCATTTTTGAAACGAGTGCCCAAATCGTAGAAAATACACTGGGAACAAAGGTCTTGCTGTAACACTTGATGAGATGTCTGAGATCTATGATTCTGATGAAGATAGGAAATCAAGTGTCGGTCTTCTGTGTGAAAACATTGATTTTGATAATTGTAGCAATACATATATAAACCTTGATGGTTTCGGTGACGAAGAGAATCCAATCATGCTGTAAGAATCAATTGACCCATTCTTTGGAAACTCTTTTTGTAATGCTTCAGGATCTACTATGTGTCTAGCTGCTTTCACACCACATATGCCTAAATACTATCCAAGATTAACGTGCTCATTTTGTTCTCAGTAGAGTCATGAAATATCAAGATGTTACAAGTACAAACATCAAGTGAGGCACGCTAACAAACTTCAACGAAGAGCAAATCGATTGGCAAGGAAGCTTAAACTTACCCAGAAGACTGCTGAGGTATGTAGGATTTTATCTTCGTCTAAGAAGTTGGTTTCCAAAGACAAAATAAGACCATTAGAGAAGAAGGTACGGTCAAATCGCTTTGATAGACAGAAGTCAGAGGATTCCTCTCAAGAGGAAAATGGTGACAAATTGTTGTTCACCATATCACAAATTAATTGTGTTGATTGGTAAATCTTGTCTCATGTTCCTGATCATAAGAGATAAGATTGTGTACCCCTTAGGCTTTAGGAAAAGGTTTTTTTTCTTAGGTTTGTTTTTTCTGTCTATCAAATAAAGGGTTATTATCGACAATTCTACTCTTTATAGGGTTTAGAGTTGGACGTCCACGAACCTGCTTAAAGGTTGCGAACTCTACATTCCTTTTTCCTATCTGATATCCTTTATATCTTAAGACTGCTTGTTGAGATTGTGAATTCCACTCACAAAAAAAAAACAGTTATTTATAATTGTTCTCTAAGAATCATGTCTTTGGATGGAAAAGATGTCAACATGATTGTTAATCCCTCAATCAAGGAAAAATAGAAGTCTCCAGTAACTCCATCCTTGAAAAGAAATAGGAGGAATACAAGAAAGCCAAGGGCTATACCTTCCAACTCTCAGAAGTTTTCTGATGTTCTTGATGAGTTGAAGGAAGTAAGAAAGGAGATTCGTGAAATAAAGTCTTGCGTTTTAAGATCATTGGAAATTCAAAAATCCCTGGTTCGACATCATCAGCCAAGACGGTTTGTTGATATTAACTCCTATCTCCACGAACCTTGTGTTCCAATGGTTGTTGACGACAAGGAGTTTGGGAATGATAAAGAATTTCTCAAAGACATTGTTGGCTAGTAAGTCTTCTTTTTTGATTTAGTTGGAAGAATAACTAGTTCCTTGAATACCAATAATTGTGACTACACATAGCTCTTATTTTTCATCTTCTTATTCTTTTTTAGGTTTATTTGTTTAAATTCTAAAACTTTTTGGAAGATGATGTTTCTACAGTATTAATCTTTATCATTTTTTATATTGCAATTTTTTATGGGATATTGGGGTTTACGACCGTGAACTATGTTTGTCCCATACTTTGTCAAAAATAAAGTCGTTCGTGATTGGTATTTACGTATTGATAATAGAATGAATGGACTTTTGACAAATACAAAAGTTAAGCCTATATTGTCAAATAGTTGATGGAAGATAGGTTAAAATATTTTGTTTTCAAGGATTATGTCTATTAAATATCGTTATGCAAATAGTGATGGAAAATAGAATAAATCCTCATGTATTCCGCAGTATTGATCATCCCTGATCCATATTTTATGTATTATTGTGAGGCTCCGTAATGTATCTTATGTTGAGCACTATACAACCAAGTTGGTTGTTTCTAGCTTAGTTGTTGTTCCGTGAGATATTTTATGTCGAGCATATTGAACTAAATTAATCATCTTGTTTGGTTATTTAGTTATTGCTCCGTAAGTTTTCTTATGTCGAGCAAAACAAATGACAATTCAATTGATTAATTTTATGATTAGTTTGGTTGTGTATTCTGATTAGATTAATTATGGGTTCTCTTGTAATTAATTTAGTTGAGTATTTTCGTGTCTCCATAAGATCTCTTATGTAGAGCATAATCAATTGAATTGATAAATTTTTGTGTTTAATTTTATTGCGTATTTCGATTAAATTAATCATGGGTTTACTTGTGATTAATTTGATTGAGTTTTTTGGATATAGGAAATCATTTTCATGGTTTTTGTGTCCAATAAAAATCCTTCTTTTCCTTTGAAATTAAGGTCGCTCTTGTTGTTCCTTCGGGAATGACATCAAATGGGGGAAAGTTCTTTTGAACTTGTGAATGGTCATATATTGAGGGGTGTGCGGTTGTGGAATTTTAGAGGGGTTATGTTATATCTTTAAACTCCTTGATGAATGCATTTAGGTTCGGCTTTATGATTGCATCTAAATTAGTTGGTATGTATTTTTTCTTTTGTCATGAAATGTCTCTCTCGGAAATTTTATTATGATCCCGTTCTTGTATCTTTTCCAATTTTATTGACAAAAAGGCGGAGAATTAATAATACTATGACACTTTGTAACAATGATCGAGAACTATGTTTTCTCATTGTTATAACTACGGATCTTCAACAGCGGTGATGCTAAACTTACAACCTTTGGGATCATTGGAGTACTTGGAAGTGACAAAGATTTCGAGGAATGTTGAAGATTAGACATGTGGAATAGGAGCTACTAAAGTTTTTTTATCTTTTCTGTATTCCATATGTATTGATAGTTTTGTCACTAAAATTGACAAAGGGGGAGATTGTTAGAGCATTGCTCGGTCGAACTCGCATGCGTTGCTATCTCAAGCATGTTTGTCAATGTTAGTGATCAAAACTATAAGTCTTGATTTATAGTCTATTATAGCTAAGTCTCGGACTAGGATAAAAAGTGTAGTTGAGCTCAAGGACTTCATGGTGATTCATCATACAAGTAGAAGAACTACTCAAGGAACCGGTGGAACTTATCGACAAAAAGGTATGTGTAGACTTGAACTTATCTATCACTCAAAAGTCTATATACTCTATCTCCTACTCTTTGAGACAAGAAGTCGTATGCTATATATATAGACTTTATTATGCACATTTGGTATTTCGAGCCGAGTATACCTCGCCTATCTATATCTCGAAATATGAGTTGGTAAGCTTTTCGCTTTAACCAAGTTTATCTTTACCATGTGACGAAAGTCATGATATGTTTCAATCATCTTGAAAATCGCTTTGACGAGAAATGGTGTAACAACTATATAACATCCTCTAAGAATATTTCAATGATTTAAATGAGAGTTTAGATTACATAACCAATGGTGGACATAAGCATTGTTATAGAAACACATTTATGTATAAGTCTTATTCCTTGAACCAAAGTTTGCGAACTTTTTTGATCAAGAGAACCGGAAGAATGGTGTGAGCCAAGTCCGCGAACTCAGTCCGCGAACTGCCGAAGTTCTCAAACCCAAGAATTTCTGCTGGAGTTGACAAACTACTTGCGTGAATCTAAGTCCGCGAACCCAGTCTGCGAACTCATTCCGCTAACCCAGTCCGCGAACCGGCGAAGTTCTCATACCCGAAATTTTTTGCTGGAGTTTGTAAACTCTCTCCGGTAACTTAAGTCCGCGAACCTAGTATGCAAACCTAGTCTGAACTTAAACTTATGTTCGCGAACCTAGTCTGAACTTAAACTTAAGTCCGCGAACCTAGTCTGAACTTAAGTCCGCGAACCTAGTCTGAACTTAAACTTAAAAATACTAAGGAATGCAGTTTTCAAACCGTGGCTACAAAAGTTCATGAACCGATTCAAGTGAATCAAATCATCTTTGCTTCAATTATGTCTTGTGTAGTACATGAGATTTCCTTGCAATTGAGCAACTCTCTAACTAGTTCATTTGAAGTCATTTGAACTAGTTATGGTGAAGAAGAACGTGGTTGATATGGAATGCTCATATGGCTAACCTTTTGGTTAATATTGTTGAACCAAAAAGTGCATACGTTTGGGTACGGTTAACAAACCTAGAAGCGTGCATTGTCAAGTGTGTATAACAAGCTAAGTTTTCGACCTAACGGTTGAGAAGTATTAGCTTGAATCTAAATCAGGTTTTCATCTAACGGTGTATATTGATTTCTTTGTTACCAAGGTAACTTAATTGTACACCTTGATTTGAAAGACAATATAAGTGGAATTATAGTATCCGTGCAAAACCAATCCCCACACCTCATGTGTGATACTAGTTTGCATAATAGAGTCGTTTATCCTTTAACCTTTGGTTTTCTTCTTTTAAAACTAGGTTAACGACTTAAAGACTTCATTGGGATTGTGAAGCTATACCGATACTACTTTTATCGTAGTTGTGTGATATGATCTTGCATCTTCTATCGTACAAGTACTATCAGATTTATTGGCTTGAGACTGATGTCTCCGATAGGAAAGATATAAAAAGTAATCACAAACATCTTCGTCTCATTGTTTGTGATTCCGCGACATCTTGTTTCGCTACCATACGATTAAGATTGTTGTGAGGTGATTGATAACTCTAGGATGTTCTTCGGGAATATTAGACCGGATTATAAATTGGTTCCTGTTCACCTTGATTATTATCAAAAGATGGAACAAAACCTTTTAGGGTTTATCAATGGGAGACAGATTGATCCTTTGATAGACTTGTCTGTGAGAGACAAATTTGTTTATTGTCAAGTCATCGACTTTGAGACGTAGCAACTCTTAGTTGTAGGTGAGATCAGCTAAGGGAATTAAGTGCGCAATATCCTGCAGGGATCAGAGGCGTAGGGAGTACAACTGTACCTTGGATCAGTGGGAGACTGATTGGGGTTTAACTACAGTCCAGTCCGAAGTTAGCTTGGAGTAGGCTAGCGTCTATAACGGCTTAATACAGTGTGTGTTCAATCTGGACTAGGTCCCGGGGTTTTTCTGCATTTGCGGTTTCCTCGTTAACAAAATTTTTGGTGTCTGTGTTATTTCAATTTCCGCATTATATTGTTTTATCTTTATAATTGAAATAATACAGGTTGTGTATTAGATCATCAATTAGAATAATCCAACCTTCGGTTGTTGATTGTCATTGATTAATCCTTCGAAATTGGTCTTTGGTACCATCCAAGTTATTCCCTGTATTTGATAAAGACTCGATGATTGTTATTAGCTTGAGTAAAGATCAAATCAAGAGAGAGATATTAACTCCTCGATATACTTTAATCTAGATTGAGTCTGACTTTCTAGTTGATTCTCTAGCAAAGTATATTAGAGTTAGTCCATACATATTTCTAAGAGAAATATTGGGTAGTGTTGTTAGACCCCCGCTTTTTGAATTGGTATCAGAGTAGGCAAACACGTTTAAGACCTCAAAAGTCTGTGTTTGTAGCGATCTGACTCTGTGGACAGAGGTGTTATATCTATTAACGTACCACCAGTCTTCGATGGCTCTAATTACTTATGGTGGAAAATTGCTATGCGAGCTTTTCTTCAAGCGCTTGATTTTCAATCATGGGTATATTTTGTTAATGGCTATGATGCTCCCATCGTGGCAGTTGGAGATGTAAACGTTCCCAATAATATTGGTGAATATAGTCCTGCCGAGATACTTGCTGCAAAGCAAAATTCCGACTGTTTGAATGCCATTATACATGCAATTACCCCAAATCTTCAGAACCATGTGTCAAATTTCACTAGGTCTAAAGATGCTTGGGATATCTTAGAAACCGTATTTGAAGGTAACTCCAGTGAAAAGGAAGCTAGGATTCAAAACCTTAATTCTGATTGGGAGAACCTTCGTATGGTAGTTTAAGATACATTTGATGAGTTTAATCACAGAGTGTCTGAAATTGTTAATGCATCTTTTGCATTGGTAAGACTATTCCTGAAAAGGACATTGTGATAAAAATTCTCAGATCACTGCCATCTAGATACGAGTCTAAGAAGCATGCCATTGTTGAGGGAAATAACCTTGATAATCTTTCCAGAAATACATTGGTTGGAAAGATAAAGATCTTTGATCATGAGCATACATCCAAAATCGGAAAGGATGTTGCCTTTAAAGCACAGAAGAACACTAAATTACTTGATAAAAGTAAAAGTGTTTATATCTCTGAGGATGATCAGTCTGAGGGCGAATTTTCAGATGAAGATATTGACAAATCAGTCTCCTTGATCACAAGACAGTTTAGGGATCTTCTATTGAAGAGAAGTAAAAGGTTTTCAAGAGACAAACCTAGGTTGTCAGATAAACCTCACAATCGCATTCCTCCTAAAAACAGGGATGCTGACGAGGATACGCCACAGTGCTGTAAGTGTAAAGGTTTTGGTCATTTTTGAAACGAGTGCCCAAATCGTAGAAAATACACTGGGAACAAAGGTCTTGCTGTAACACTTGATGAGATGTCTGAGATCTATGATTCTGATGAAGATAGGAAATCAAGTGTCGGTCTTCTGTGTGAAAACATTGATTTTGATAATTGTAGCAATACATATATAAACCTTGATGGTTTCGGTGACGAAGAGAATCCAATCATGCTGTAAGAATCAATTGACCCATTCTTTGGAAACTCTTTTTGTAATGCTTCAGGATCTACTATGTGTCTAGCTGCTTTCACACCACATATGCCTAAATACTATCCAAGATTAACGTGCTCATTTTGTTCTCAGTAGAGTCATGAAATATCAAGATGTTACAAGTACAAACATCAAGTGAGGCACGCTAACAAACTTCAACGAAGAGCAAATCGATTGGCAAGGAAGCTTAAACTTACCCAGAAGACTGCTGAGGTATGTAGGATTTTATCTTCGTCTAAGAAGTTGGTTTCCAAAGACAAAATAAGACCATTAGAGAAGAAGGTACGGTCAAATCGCTTTGATAGACAGAAGTCAGAGGATTCCTCTCAAGAGGAAAATGGTGACAAATTGTTGTTCACCATATCACAAATTAATTGTGTTGATTGGTAAATCTTGTCTCATGTTCCTGATCATAAGAGATAAGATTGTGTACCCCTTAGGCTTTAGGAAAAGGTTTTTTTTCTTAGGTTTGTTTTTTCTGTCTATCAAATAAAGGGTTATTATCGACAATTCTACTCTTTATAGGGTTTAGAGTTGGACGTCCATGAACCTGCTTAAAGGTTGCGAACCCTACATTCCTTTTTCATATCTGATATCCTTTATATCTTAAGACTGCTTGTTGAGATTGTGAATTCCACTCACAAAAAAAAACTAGTTATTTATAACTGTTCTCTAAGAATCATGTCTTTGGATGGAAAAGATGTCAACATGATTGTTAATCCCTCAATCAAGGAAAAATAGAAGTCTCCAGTAACTCCGTCCTTGAAAAGAAATAGGAGGAATACAAGAAAGCCAAGGGCTATTCCTTCCAACTCTCAGAAGTTTTCTGATGTTCTTGATGAGTTGAAGGAAGTAAGAAAGGAGATTCGTGAAATAAAGTCTTGCGTTTTAAGATCATTGGAAATTCAAAAATCCCTGGTTCGATATCATCAGCCAAGAGGGTTTGTTGATATTAACTCCTATCTCCACGAACCTTGTGTTCCAATGGTTGTTGACGACAAGGAGTTTGGGAATGATAAAGAATTTCTCAAAGACATTGTTGGCTAGTAAGTCTTCTTTTTTGATTTAGTTGGAAGAATAACTAGTTCCTTGAATACCAATAATTGTGACTACACATAGCTCTTATTTTTCATCTTCTTATTCTTTTTTAGGTTTATTTGTTTAAATTCTAAAACTTTTTGGAAGATGATGTTTCTACAGTATTAATCTTTATCATTTTTTATATTGCAATTTTTATGGGATATTGGGGTTTACGACCGTGAACTATGTTTGTCCCATACTTTGTCAAAAATAAAGTCGTTCGTGATTGGTATTTACGTATTGATAATAGAATGAATGGACTTTTGACAAATACAAAAGTTAAGCCTATATTGTCAAATAGTTGATGGAAGATAGGTTAAAATATTTTGTTTTCAAGGATTATGTCTATTAAATATCGTTATGCAAATAGTGATGGAAAATAGAATAAATCCTCATGTATTCCGCAGTATTGATCATCCCTGATCCATATTTTATGTATTATTGTGAGGCTCCGTAATGTATCTTATGTTGAGCACTATACAACCAAGTTGGTTGTTTCTAGCTTAGTTGTTGTTCCGTGAGATATTTTATGTCGAGCATATTGAACTAAATTAATCATCTTGTTTGGTTATTTAGTTATTGCTCCGTAAGTTTTCTTATGTCGAGCAAAACAAATGACAATTCAATTGATTAATTTTATGATTAGTTTGGTTGTGTATTCTGATTAGATTAATTATGGGTTCTCTTGTAATTAATTTAGTTGAGTATTTTCGTGTCTCCATAAGATCTCTTATGTAGAGCATAATCAATTGAATTGATAAATTTTTGTGTTTAATTTTATTGCGTATTTCGATTAAATTAATCATGGGTTTACTTGTGATTAATTTGATTGAGTTTTTTGGATATAGGAAATCATTTTCATGGTTTTTGTGTCCAATAAAAATCCTTCTTTTCCTTTGAAATTAAGGTCGCTCTTGTTGTTCCTTCGGGAATGACATCAAATGGGGGAAAGTTCTTTTGAACTTGTGAATGGTCATATATTGAGGGGTGTGCGGTTGTGGAATTTTAGAGGGGTTATGTTGTATCTTTAAACTCCTTGATGAATGCATTTAGGTTCGGCTTTATGATTGCATCTAAATTAGTTGGTATGTATTTTTTCTTTTGTCATGAAATGTCTCTCTCGGAAATTTTATTATGATCCCGTTCTTGTATCTTTGCCAATTTTATTGACAAAAAGGGGGAGAATTAATAATACTATGACACTTTGTAACAATGATCGAGAACTATGTTTTCTCATTGTTATAACTACGGATCTTCAACAGCGGTGATGCTAAACTTACAACCTTTGGGATCATTGGAGTACTTGAAAGTGACAAATATTTCGAGGAATGTTGAAGATTAGACATGTGGAATAGGAGCTACTAAAGTTTCTTTATCTTTTCTGTATTCCATATGTATTGATAGTTTTGTCACTAAAATTGACAAAGGGGGAGATTGTTAGAGCATTGCTTGGTCGAACTCGCATGCGTTGCTATCTCAAGCATGTTTTTCAATGTTAGTGATCAAAACTATAAGTCTTGATTTATAGTCTATTATAGCTAAGTCTCGGACTAGGATAAAAAGTGTAGTTGAGCTCAAGGACTTCATGGTGATTCATCATACAAGTAGAAGAACTACTCAAGGAACCGGTGGAACTTATCGACAAAAAGGTATGTGTAGACTTGAACTTATCTATCACTCAAAAGTCTATATACTCTATCTCCTACTCTTTGAGACAAGAAGTCGTATGCTATATATATAGACTTTGATTATGCACATTTGGTATTTCGAGCCGAGTATACCTCGCCTATCTATATCTCGAAATATGAGTTGGTAAGCTTTTCGCTTTAACCAAGTTTATCTTTACCATGTGACGAAAGTCATGATATGTTTCAATCATCTTGAAAATCGCTTTGACGATAAATAGTGTAACAACTATATAACATCCTCTAAGAATATTTCAATGATTGAAATGAGAGTTTAGATTACATAACCAATGGTGGACATAAGCATTGTTATAGAAACACATTTATGTATAAGTCTTATTCCTTGAACCAAAGTTTGCGAACTTTTTTGATCAAGAGAACCGGAAGAATGGTGTGAGCCAAGTCCGCGAACTCAGTCCGCGAACTGCAGAAGTTCTCAAACCCGAGAATTTCTGCTGGAGTTGACAAACTACTTGCGTGAATCTAAGTCCGCGAACCCAGTCTGCGAACTCATTCCGCTAACCCAGTCCGCGAACCGGCGAAGTTCTCATACCCGAAAATTTTTGCTGGAGTTTGTAAACACTCTCCGGTAACTTAAGTCCGCGAACCTAGTCTGCAAACCTAGTCTGAACTTAAACTTATGTTCGCGAACCTAGTCTGAACTTAAACTTAAGTCCGCGAACCTAGTCTGAACTTAAGTCCGCGAACCTAGTCTGAACTTAAACTTAAAAATACTAAGGAAAACAGTTTTTCAAACCGTGGCTACAAAAGTTCATGAACCGATTCAAGTGAATCAAATCATCTTTGCTTCAATTATGTCTTGTGTAGTACATGAGATTTCCTTGCAATTGAGCAACTCTCTAACTAGTTCATTTGAAATCATTTGAACTAGTTATGGTGAAGAAGAACGTGGTTGATATGGAATGCTCATATGGCTAACCTTTTGGTTAATATTGTTGAACCAAAAAGTGCATACGTTTGGGTACGGTTAACAAACCTAGAAGCGTGCATTGTCAAGTGTGTATAACAAGCTAAGTTTTCGATCTAACGGTTGAGAAGTATTAGCTTGAATCTAAATCAGGTTTTCATCTAACGGTGGATATTGATTTCTTTGTTACCAAGGTAACTTAATTGTACACCTTGATTTGAAAGACAATATAAGGGGAATTATAGTATCCACGCAAAACCAATCCCCACACCTCATGTGTGATACTAGTTTGCATAATAGAGTCGTTTCTCCTTTAACCTTTGGTTTTCTTCTTTTAAAACTAGGTTAACGACTTAAAGACTTCATTGGGATTGTGAAGCTAGACCGATACTACTTTTATCGTAGTTGTGTGATCTGATCTTGCATCTTCTATCGTACAAGTACTATCAGATTTATTGGCTTGAGACTGATGTCTCCGATAGGCAATATATAAAAAGTAATCACAAACATCTTCGTCTCATTGTTTGTGATTCCGCGACATCTTGTTTCGCTACCATACGATTAAGATTGTTGTGAGGTGATTGATAACTCTAGGATGTTCTTCGGGAATATTAGACCGGATTATAAATTGGTTCCTGTTCACCTTGATTATTATCAAAAGACGGAACAAAACCTTTTAGGGTTTATCAGTGGGAGACAGATTGATCCTTTGATAGACTTGTCTGTGAGAGACAAATTTGTTTATTGTCAAGTCTTCGACTTTGGTACGTAGCAACTCTTAGTTGTAGGTGAGATCAGCTAAGGGAATTAAGTGCGCAATATCCTGCAGGGATCAGAGGCGTAGGGAGTATACCTTGGATCAGTGGGAGACTGATTGGGGTTTAACTACAGTCCAGTCCGAAGTTAGCTTGGAGTAGGCTAGCGTCTATAACGGCTTAATACAGTGTGTGTTCAATCTGGACTAGGTCCCGGGGTTTTTCTGCATTTGCGGTTTCCTCGTTAGCAAAATTTTTGGTGTCTGTGTTATTTCAATTTCCGCGTTATATTGTTTTATCTTTATAATTGAAATAATACAGGTTGTGTATTAGATCATCAATTAGAATAATCCAACCTTCGGTTGTTGATTGTCATTGATTAATCCTTCGAAATTGGTCTTTGGTACCATCCAAGTTATTCCCTGTATTTGATAAAGACTCGATGATTGTTATTAGCTTGAGTAAAGATCAAATCAAGAGAGAGATATTAACTCCTCGATATACTTTAATCTAGATTGAGTCTGACTTTCTAGTTGATTCTCTAGCAAAGTATATTAGAGTTAGTCCATAAAGATTTCTAAGAGAAATATTGGGTAGTGTTGTTAGACCCCCGCTTTTTGAATTGGTATCAGAGTAGGCAAACACGTTTAAGACCTCAAAAGTCTGTGTTTGTAGCGATCTGACTCTGTGGACAGAGGTGTTATATCTATTAACGTACCACCAGTCTTCGATGGCTCTAATTACTTATGGTGGAAAATTTTTATGCGAGCTTTTCTTCAAGCGCTTGATTTTCAATCATGGGTATATGTTGTTAATGGCTATGATGCTCCCATCGTGGCAGTTGGAGATGTAAACGTTCCCAAGAATATTGGTGAATATAGTCCTGCCGAGATACTTGATGCAAAGCAAAATTCCGACGGTTTGAATGCCATCATACATGCAATTACCCCAAATCTTCAGCACCATGTGTCGAATTTCACTAGGTCTAAAAATGCTTGGGATATCTTAGAAACCGTATTTGAAGGTAACTCCAGTGAAAAGGAAGCTAGGATTCAAAACCTTAATTCTGATTGGGAGAACCTTCGTATGGTAGTTTAAGATACATTTGATGAGTTTAATCACAGAGTGTCTGAAATTGTTAATGCATCTTTTGCATTGGTAAGACTATTCCTGAAAAGGACATTGTGATAAAAATTCTCAGATCACTGCCATCTAGATACGAGTCTAAGAAGCATGCCATTGTTGAGGGAAATAACCTTGATAATCTTTCCAGAAATACATTGGTTGGAAAGATAAAGATCTTTGATCATGAGCATACATCCAAAATCGGAAAGGATGTTGCCTTTAAAGCACAGAAGAACACTAAATTACTTGATAAAAGTAAAAGTGTTTATATCTCTGAGGATGATCAGTCTGAGGGCGAATTTTCAGATGAAGATATTGACAAATCAGTCTCCTTGATCACAAGACAGTTTAGGGATCTTCTATTGAAGAGAAGTAAAAGGTTTTCAAGAGACAAACCTAGGTTGTCAGATAAACCTCACAATCGCATTCCTCCTAAAGACAGGGATGTTGACGAGGATACGCCACAGTGCTGTAAGTGTAAAGGTTTTGGTCATTTTTGAAACGAGTGCCCAAATCGTAGAAAATACACTGGTAACAAAGGTCTTGCTGTAACACTTGATGAGATGTCTGAGATCTATGATTCTGATGAAGATAGGAAATCAAGTGTCGGTCTTCTGTGTGAAAACATTGATTTTGATAATTGTAGCAATACATATATAAACCTTGATGGTTTCGGTGAAGAAGAGAATCCAATCATGCTGGAAGAATCAATTGACCCATTCTTTGGAAACTCTTTTTGTAATGTTTCAGGATCTACTATGTGTCTAGCTGCTTTCACACCACATATGCCTAAATACTATCCAAGATTGACGTGCTCATTTTGTTCTCAGTAGAGTCATGAAATATCAAGATGTTACAAGTACAAACATCAAGTGAGGCACGCTAACAAACTTCAACGAAGAGCAAATCGATTGGCAAGGAAGCTTAAACTTACCCAGAAGACTGCTGAGGTATGTAGGATTTTATCTTCGTCTAAGAAGTTGGTTTCCAAAGACAAAATAAGACCATTGGAGAAGAAGGTATGGTCAAATCGCTTTGATAGACAGAAGTCAGAGGATTCCTATCAAGAGGAAAATGGTGACAAATTGTTGTTCACCATATCACAAATTAATTGTGTTGATTGGTAAATCTTGTCTCATGTTCCTGATCATAAGAGATAAGATTGTGTACTCCTTAGGCTTTAGGAAAAGGTTTTTTTTCTTAGGTTTGTTTTTTCTGTCTATCAAATAAACGGTTATTATCGACAATTCTACTCTTTATAGGGTTTAGAGTTGGACGTCCACGAACCTACTTAAAGGTTACGAACCCTACATTCCTTTTTCCTATCTGATATCCTTTATATCTTAAGACTGCTTGTTGAGATTGTGAATTCCACTCACAAAAAAAAACCAGTTATTTATAACTATTCTCTAAGAATCATGTCTTTGGATGGAAAAGATGTCAACATGATTGTTAATCCCTCAATCAAGGAAAAATAGAAGTCTCGAGTAACTCCATCCTTGAAAAGAAATAGGAGGAATACAAGAAAGCCAAGGGCTATTCCTTCCAACTCTCAGAAGTTTTCTGATGTTCTTGATGAGTTGAAGGAAGTAAGAAAGGAGATTCGTGAAATAAAGTCTTGCGTTTTAAGATCATTGGAAATTCAAAAATCCCTGGTTCGACATCATCAGCCAAGACGGTTTGTTGATATTAACTCCTATCTCCACGAACCTTGTGTTCCAATGGTTGTTGATGACAAGGAGCTTGGGAATGATAAAGAATTTCTCAAAGACATTGTTGGCTAGTAAGTCTTCTTTTTTGATTTAGTTGGAAGAATAACTAGTTCCTTGAATACCAATAATTGTGACTACACATAGCTCTTATTTTTCATCTTCTTATTCTTTTTTAGGTTTATTTGTTTAAATTCTAAAACTTTTTGGAAGATGATGTTTCTACAGTATTAATCTTTATCAATTTTTATATTGCAATTTTTTATGGGATATTGGGGTTTACGACCGTGAACTATGTTTGTCCCATACTTTGTCAAAAATAAAGTCGTTCATGATTGGTATTTACGTATTGATAATAGAATGAATGGACTTTTGACAAATACAAAAATTAAGCCTATATTGTCAAATAGTTGATGGAACATAGGTTAAAATATTTTGTTTTCAAGGATTATGTCTATTAAATATCGTTATGCAAATAGTGATGGAAAATAGAATAAATCCTCGTGTATTCCGCAGTATTGATCATCCCTGATCCATATTTTATGTATTACTGTGAGGCTCCGTAATGTATCTTATGTTGAGCACTATACAACCAAGTTGGTTGTTTCTAGCTTAGTTGTTGTTCCGTGAGATATTTTATGTCGAGCATATTGAACTAAATTAATCATCTTGTTTGGTTATTTAGTTATTGCTCCGTAAGTTTTCTTATGTCGAGCAAAACAAATGACAATTCAATTGATTAATTTTATGATTAGTTTGGTTGTGTATTCTGATTAGATTAATTATGGGTTCTCTTGTAATTAATTTAGTTGAGTATTTTCGTGTCTCCATAAGTTCTCTTATGTTGAGCATAATCAATTGAATTGATAAATTTTTGTGTTTAATTTTATTGCGTATTTCGATTAAATTAATCATGGGTTTACTTGTGATTAATTTGATTGAGTTTTTTGGATATAGGAAATCATTTTCATGGTTTTTGTGTCCAATAAAAATCCTTCTTTTCCTTTGAAATTAAGGTCGCTCTTGTTGTTCCTTCGGGAATGACATCAAATGGGGGAAAGTTCTTTTGAACTTGTGAATGGTCATATCTTGAGGGGTGTGCGGCTGTGGAATTTTAGAGGGGTTATGTTGTATCTTTAAACTCCTTGATGAATGCATTTAGGTTCGGCTTTATGATTGCATCTAAATTAGTTGGTATGTATTTTTTCTTTTGCCATGAAATGTCTCTCTCGGAAATTTTATTATGATCCCGTTCTTGTATCTTTGCCAATTTTATTGACAAAAAGGGGGAGAATTAATAATACTATGACACTTTGTAACAATGATCGAGAAATATGTTTTCTCATTGTTATAACTACGGATCTTCAACAGCGGTGATGCTAAACTTACAACCTTTGGGATCATTGGAGTACTTGGAAGTGACAAAGATTTCGAGGAATGTTGAAGATTAGACATGTGGAATAGGAGCTACTAAAGTTTATTTATCTTTTCTGTATTCCATATGTATTGATAGTTTTGTCACTAAAATTGACAAAGGGGGATATTGTTAGAGCATTGCTCGGTCGAACTCACATGCGTTGCTATCTCAAGCATGTTTGTCAATGTTAGTGATCAAAACTATAAATCTTGATTTATAGTCTATTATAGCTAAGTCTCGGACTAGGATAAAAAGTGTAGTTGAGCTCAAGGACTTCATGGTGATTCATCATACAAGTAGAAGAACTACTCAAGGAACCAGTGGAACTTATGGACAAAAAGGTATGTGTAGACTTGAACTTATCTATCACTCAAAAGTCTATATACTCTATCTCCTACTCTTTGAGACAAGAAGTCGTATGCTATATATATAGACTTTGATTATGCACATTTGGTATTTCGAGCCGAGTATACCTCGCCTATCTATATCTCGAAATATGAGTTGCTAAGCTTTTCGCTTTAACCAATTTTATCTTTACCATGTGACGAAAGTCATGATATGTTTCAATCATCTTGAAAATCGCTCTGACGAGAAATGGTGTAACAATTATATAAGATCCTCTAAGAATATCTCAATGATTGAAATGAGAGTTTAGATTACATAACCAATGGTGGACATAAGCATTGTTATAGAAACACATTTATGTATAAGTCTTATTCCTTGAACCAAATTTTGCGAACTTTTTTGATCAAGAGAACCGGAAGAATGGCGTGAGCCAAGTCCGCGAACTCAGTCCGCGAACTGCCGAAGTTCTCAAACCCGAGAATTTCTGCTGGAGTTGACAAACTACTTGCGTGAATCTAAGTCCGCGAACCCAGTCTGCGAACTCATTCCGCTAACCCAGTCCGCGAACCGGCGAAGTTCTCATACCCGAAAATTTTTGCTAGAGTTTGTAAACTCTCTCCGGTAACTTAAGTCCGCGAACCTAGTCTGCAAACCTAGTCTGAACTTAAACTTATGTTCGCGAACCTAGTCTGAACTTAAACTTAAGTCCGCGAACCTAGTCTGAACTTAAGTCCGCGAACCTAGTCTGAACTTAAACTTAAAAATACTAAGGAATGCAGTTTTCAAACCGTGGCTACAAAAGTTCATGAACCGATTCAAGTGAATCAAATCATCTTTGCTTCAATTATTTCTTGTGTAGTACATGAGATTTCCTTGCAATTGAGCAACTCTCTAACTAGTTCATTTGAAATCATTTGAACTAGTTATGGTGAAGAAGACTGTGGTTGATATGGAATGCTCATATGGCTAACCTTTTGGTTAATATTGTTGAACCAAAAAGTGCATACGTTTGGGTACGGTTAACAAACCTAGAAGCGTGCATTGTCAAGTGTGTATAACAAGCTAAGTTTTCGATCTAACGGTTGAGAAGTATTAGCTTGAATCTAAATCAGGTTTTCATCTAACGGTGGATATTGATTTCTTTGTTACCAAGGTAACTTAATTGTACACCTTGATTTGAAAGACAATATAAGGGGAATTATAGTATCCGCTCAAAACCAATCCCCACACCTCATGTGTGATACTAGTTTGCATAATAGAGTCGTTTCTCCTTTAACCTTTGGTTTTCTTCTTTTAAAAATAGGTTAACGACTTAAAGACTTCATTGGGATTGTGAAGCTAGACCGATACTACTTTTATCGTAGTTGTGTGATCTGATCTTGCATCTTCTATCGTACAAGTACTATCAGATTTATTGGCTTGAGACTGATGTCTCCGATAGGCAATATATAAAAAGTAATCACAAACATCTTCGTCTCATTGTTTGTGATTCCGCGACATCTTATTTCGCTACCATACGATTAAGATTGTTGTGAGGTGATTGATAACTCTAGGCCGTTCTTCGGGAATATAAGACCAGATTATCAATTGGTTCCTGTTCACCTTGATTATTATCAAAAGACGGAACAAAACCTTTCAGGGTTTATCTGTGGGAGACAGATTGATCCTTTGATAGACTTGTCTGTGTGAGACATATTTGTTTATTATCAAGTCTTCGACTTTGGGTCGTAGCAACTCTTAGTTGTGGGTGAGATCAGCTAAGCAAATCAAGTACGCAGTATCCTGCTGGGAGCAGAGGCATAGGGAGTACAACTGTACCTTGTATTAGTGGGAGACTGATTGGGGTTCAAATACAGTCCAGTCCGAAGTTAGCTTGGAGTAGGCTAGTGACTGTAGCGGCTTAATACAGTGTGTGTTCAATCTGGACTAGGTCCCGGGGTTTTTATGCATTTGCGGTTTCCTCGTTAACAAAATTTCTGGTGTCTGTGTTATTTCAATTTCCGCATTATATTGTTTTATCTTTATAATTGAAATAATATAGGTTGTGCGTTAGAATAATCCAACCTTCGTTTGTTGATTATCATTGATTGATCCTTGGAAATCTGTCTTTGGTACTATCCAAGTTATTCTTTGTATTTGATAAAGACTCGCTGATTGTTATTAGGTTGAGTGAAAATCAAATCAAGAGAGAGATATTAACTCCTTGATATACTTTAATATAGATTGAGTCTGACTGTCTAGTTGATTCTTTAGCAAAGTATATTGGAGTTAGTCCATACAGATTGCTAAGCGACATATTTGGAGGGGTTGTTAGACCCCCGCTTTTTGAACTGTTAGGTGCTACGTGATGTGATTTGTAGATAGTGGTAAAAGTGGTTCGATTCTCAGACTTGTGAAGGATATTAACTAGACTTAAATTCTAATATTAAAATAGAAAACTCACTAAAAATTATAGGAAACTCAATCAAAGATGATATCAATACTAAAAGAAACACTGAGGCTAAGATTCCACTATTTTCCAAGTTCAAAGTGATTAAACTAATACTTATATTTATGCAATTTTCTTGTTTAATTTGATTCTAAAATATTGCAACAAGTAGATTTTCAAAAGTAATAATTGTAAATACCAAGTATGAAGCATCAAAAGTCTTAAAACTAAGCATACTCCATCAAAATAGATCACAATCACTCAAATAAAAATCATATTCAATAATAGTTCAAGGAAAATAATCATATAATTATTGCAAATAAAAAATAAAATAAAATATACCACTTTTTGTTGGAAAAATAGCTTCCTCTATCGCCTCAGCAATGGGGTTTAGCTCCTCATATTAATCATGATCTCAAAATATGTATTTGTTGCTCAAAAGATGATTAAAAGAGTGAAAAGTAATAACACATACTGTTTGGAACAGTGTATTGGTGTTGCAAAACAGTTGTTACAATGACTGTAACAGAAAAACTGTTGCTTTGTCGCTGATTTTAAGACCCTAAAATAAGACTGCCCTGAACAGCTTAATGTTCTTCAGCTGTTAAACAACGACACTGTTCTGCGACTGTCTACCGAGCGTCAATGTTCTTCGTGTTCTTCTTCTTCAGCAGCAGCAGCATAAACAGAGTTTGGTAAAGCTCTGATTTCTTCTTCTCTGGCACTCCTTAGGTTCCCAAACTCTCGACACCTCTTCTATATGACCCAAGACATCTATTTATATCAAAAATACAGATTAAATCTCTCCCAAATCTTCCAAAATCTCTTTCCTTCTCTTCATGGCCAAATTGCGACAATTTCTTGTTTTAGGATTTCTACGCGTTTCTGAGCTTTCCTTTTTATTCTAAACTCTTCCTTAGATAGATACAAATCTTTGGGAAGGTTTACAGCGCTTTAATCTCTCTAAAATTCCCTAAAACAGGTCACACACGTGACTTTCCATATTTTCTTGTTGTGAGTAAAATCCGTCGATTGAGCCCATTCTAATCGATTTAAACACCCATATCAGATTCCTAGACCCATAAGGAGTCTATCCTATGAAAATCAGAGGTTTAATCGACCTAAAACTCCTTCAAATCACGATTGCCAAAACTGCACTTTTTCCCCGCCAAAAACCTGATTTTTGAATGTTGAAGATGGTTGCCCCTTATCCAGAGTAGGGGTGCGATTAGAAACTACCTGGGAAAGGGATGCCCCTTAGTAATTAGGTTACCCCTTATCCAAAGTGAGATTCTGAATAGCAAATCTCTTCCGGGTGCTTTCCGACAACTTTTCGAGCCAATTTTTTCCAAAAATGTTTATTGGCCAAAAATACCTACAAATAAATAAAACACCATAATAAGTACAAAAATGAGCCCTCACAACATATAGAATCGAGACAAATTGGACACAAAAATGTGTCTATCACTATGCAGGGGACTTAATGTTGATGGTGTTTTTTAGTTTAAGGCGAAAACTGTAAAAGTCTGTCTAGATGACTCGGTGTCAGAAATAGTAGATCTTGATATGTCCATATTCCGTAAGGAGTCTGAAGAATATATTAAAATATGATGAGTGCCTATGCCGCTCTTCATATTGTATTGAAACTCAAGATCCTAGATGAATTGTTCACTAGTATAGAACCTAATGAGTATTTAATCTCTCGCCTGCATTATTCACTGATATATGGCTTGCTGAGTATTTTTTCCTATGCTATGTTCCCCAGATGAACTCTTAATATTGACATGAAATGACTATTAATGTTCTCTCACAGCTGAGTAGCATGAATCTTCCGAAGTGTCAGGGTTAAGATCTGCATGAACGTACTTATTCGGAAGCACGCTGCGCTGCTCTCTGAGAATAAAATTAGTGATTTTGTGCCAACGCACATAAATCATCAAATTTGATTAATTTTGTGACATCTCACAAAATTCAAAATTTTAACCTAATTTTACCAATTTACAAAAATTAGGTTTTTACGTCATGTGCAATATCTCGAACCTTATTGGTCGATACCAAACCTAGGTAAGCTAGGAGATTGATCCACCATGGACTAGTAGGAGCAAAATCCTACCAAAAGTAGAAAAACAAGAAATAAAGAGGAATTGCGGTAGATAAAGGAAGCAGCAAAAGGGACACGGCCACGCCACTTCGCCGGCCGGTTCGCTCTAGATGGAACCTCCGTACCATCGGCCGGTCATTCCCATATTGCTTCCTGCCGTCCCCTCTTTCCCATCGATCAATCAAATCGCTCTAAATGCGCAGCCTACAGTTTTAATTAAAGTTGGAAGTTGGCTGGTCGACACACGTAATTTCTTAAGGAATCGAATATAGGCTGCCCATATCAGTCTTAAAACAATCACATCAGCACGATTTTACCGTCCAATGTCACTGTTACGTGCTAAGCAGGGGACTTAATGTTGATGGTGGTTTTTAGTTTAGGGAAAAAACTGTAAAAGTTTGTCTAGATGACCCGGTATCAGAAATACTAGACATTGATATGTCCATATTCCGCTAGGAGTTTGAAGAATATATTAAAATCTGATGAGTGCCTATGTCGCTCTTCATATTGTATTGAACCTCAAGCTCCAAGATGAATTGTTCACTAGTATAGAGCCTAATGAGTATTTAATCTCTCGCTTGCATTATTCACTAATGTATGCCTTGCTGAGTATTTTTTGTTATGCTATGTTCCTCAGCTGAACTCTTAATATTGACATGAAATGGCGATTAATGTTCTCTCACAGCTGAGTAGCATGAATCTCCCGAAGTGTCAAGATTAAGATCTGCCTGAACGTACTTATTCGGAAGCACGCTGCGCTGCTCTCTGAGAATAAAATTAGTGATTTTGTTCCAACGCACAGAAATCATCAAATTTGATTAATTTTGTGGCATCTCACAAAATTCAAATTTTTAACCTAATTTTACCAATTTACAGAAATTAGGTTTTTATGGCCTGCGCAATATCTCGAGCCCTATTGGTCGAGACCAAACCTAGGTAAGATAGGAGATTGATCCACCATGAACTAGTAAGAGCAAAATCCTACCAAAAGTCGAAAAACAAGAAATAAAGAGGAATTGCGGCAGGTAAAGGAAGCAGCAAAAGGGACGTGGCCGCGCCACTTCGTCGGCCGGTTCGCCCTAGCTGGCGTCGCCGTACCATCGTCCAGTCATTCCCATATTGCTACCTGCCGGCCCCTCTTTCCCATCAACCAACCAAATCGCTCTAAATGCGCATCCTACAATTTTAATTAAAGTTCGAAGTTGGCTGGTCGACACACGTAATTCCTTAAGGAATCGAATATAGGCTTCCCATATCAGTCTTAAAACAATCACGGCCGCACGATTTTGCCGGCTAATTTAACAAGCTTGGCCTCCTCCCAGCGTGACCAAACAAGCTCCATGGTGTTCACCGGCGGGACCACTACTATTCCAACCAATCGGAATTCTCCTAACTCGCCAGCAACAACCCTAATCGCTGGCCAAAAGTAGGCTAGTTGAGCTGTTGAACAAAGGGTTTAACGAGTTAATACTAGCCATGCAAGTCTCAATTCATCGCGGCCGTCCAACTTAGCCAGCCTAGTTGGATGGCTTAGATTTCGTTTTGAGCGACCAATGAAGTGCCGGTATGCTCACTGGCGGCTTGCATTCAGCCATGTCTAATCGAATTGCTCACATCCAGCAATTAACGCCTCCAACCGTTAGGCCAAAGTAGGTTTGCCACACGGCTTCAAAACCTCAAGGTCGACCAACGACAGTATATAACTGCCGCAAAGCAATCTCTTTCGTCCAACTTCGCTAGCCGAATCAACCGACCAAGATATGGTTTCAAGTAACTAGCAAGGTGCGGTCATGTTCATGGGCGGATCAACAATATCCCCGACCAATCACATTGCTTCAAATACGCCAGCAATGCCACAAAGCGATCAGCCAAAGTGCGCCAGTCACGCGGCTTTAAAAACCTTGAATTGAATCAACGACAGTATGCAACTGCCGCAAATCATCTCAGCCATCCAACTTGGCTTGCCAAATTAACCGGATTAGATTTAATTCTGGGTGACCAATAAGGCGCTGTCATGCTCACCGGACGACATGAGAGCCGATCGACCTTCCCTCGGCTTGCCCAAGCGATTCCTGGCAGCTTCTCGAAGATGGATGGCCGCACTCCTTTTAAGACATTAGGTTCCACGACTAACCAAGACGGGATCTATACAACGATGCTTCATGGGCATCTATTATTTTGAGATGCTTGCTTAAAAGCGATGCTTTACATGCATCGATTACAAGCGACATTCAATAAATATCGATTTCATGAATAACTTATTTGTTCAACTTAAGAGCATTACATGCTATTTATCGCGACAAGTCTCACAACTTGACTTTTCACATAAAATTGCCCACCGCCTAGCTTGCGCGTGATTGGTCAGAATAATTAGGTCTTGCAGGCAAGACCCACTCAGCAGCGCGGTGCATATTATTCTACAAATACTCGAGACATCAAACATGTCACAAGCTTGGGGATGTTCATCAGGGTATTGGTCTAGCGGTTTACAATGTGCAGCGTGCAACACGCCCATTATGAGAAAGTTTCAGGAAAGGCGAAAAGTTAGTGGCAGCAGAGAAGTAATGGGTGTAACCGACCGTTCTTCCCCTCATAGTAGGGACGTGGTTTTCAGCACTTTACATGATCCCCACTTCTCCATCACTCAAATACTTTCACTTCCTATGAGATCAGAGTGCGTTCAACTATGACTTGTATAAATAGGTTTTCAACCTATTTTTCAACTAACAACGGTTATCAACATAAGTATCCAGAAAACACCAAGAACTTATAGCTTACATTCGGCAAACAAGTTCCACATTCTGAGACAAGTCATAAATAGCCACACCTTCAGATTTAACCATTATTATCTCAACACCTTCTTCACTTACCTCCTTAAGATCAACCCTTCTCTTTCATTTTTGTGACCGAAGCAAGACTGAAACGACCACTTCTTGGTTTAGGCCAGAATTGTACAGATTGATCTCTCGAATCTAAAGTACTCCCATGAAGTACATTATTTTAGGGCTTAGATTCGTTTCTCGGCATCACACCCAAATTTACCATTTCCAGCAGAATCAGTTTTTACCCAAAAACAGACAGACATACCTCAATTGAGTCAGATGAATCTCTTCGGAGTGTCTCTACGGAGATGTTAATTGTCTTGGGAGACATACCTCAATTGAGTCGGATGAGTCTCTTCGGAGATGTTAAATGTCTTGTCGGACATATCTCAATTGAGCCAGATGTATACTAGTTATATGTTTCAATGGAAACATGCCTCTTAATCGAGCCAGTAGTATACTTGTCTCGACGGAGACATATCTCAATATCATTAAGGAATATGAAGTTACGGTGAGAGCATATAAAGATTGATTCAAGTTTAATTTTTCTGGTTTGAAAAATAAAGTTTAAAGTGTTGTTTGTTTTAGCATAAGGTTAAGCCATTTAAAGCATATGCATAAAGTTTAATGTGCAGTTTACTTGAGTATAAAATGGCCCGTCTAGTTTTCTGATTGTATAAATGGCGTATGCATCTCTTAAATGATGTATGGGTCTCTATGGTCAAATCCTAGCATACCTTTTAGGCTTGAGCATGCAGTTTTCAGTAAAGAGTTTGTTGCTAACCAAAGTGGGAGATGTTGGAATATATGTTGGTTTAGCAACAAATCTTGCTTGGCTTAAGGTAATCCTATTTAGCTTTAAGTAATCATGTTTTGGTTAATCTAGTTTAATCCTAAGTTAGATTATAGTCAGCAACTTAGGTGTCCTATGAGTCACCTGCTGAGGTGTCATCCAACTAATGATGGATAGGTTGGATGACACATAGCTAATGACTAAGCCCTCTTCTAGCCTCATGTATAAATATTGTTTATATGTTTTATCCATTACTTAAGCAAGAGGAAATAGAAGTAGAAGCTGTCACAGATGTATTCTGATTTTCTGTTTCTTCTTGTAAACTTGTTCGGGGTTCTGTATCATGTTGTTACTGTGTATCATGTGGTTATGTTGTTGTCGTTAGATGATACACAATTCAGAGATCATGTTGTATAGGTGACGAGCATGTTCTAATCACTTCATAGTGTTTTAAACTAGTTGAACATGTTAAATGCTAGGGATAATTTTATTTCAGCATATGAATATTCTATAATCATGTTTAAGCATAAAGTTAGGTGATTACGGAGCTGAAATTCCAACATGTTTCTCAGAGGAAACCTAGGTTAATAAAGGACGACTCTTGTATACAACTAGGACATATAATTGTTTAAGATTGAAGTTCACAGTTGTTTGAGTTTTTCTATTTATAGACTTTGAAGACTAAAGGTTGCTTATAATTTAAGCTAAGATAACTTGAGATTCAAGCAAACACTTTCTCTAATTAGATGAAAATCTTGTAGGAGTTTATGTAAGCATGTGAGAAGTTTGTCTTGAAATTACATATAAGAGTATACACTATGGTCCAAGATACCAGAACCGTGTATAATGATAGTTCATGGCAAATATTCCTTAATAACGTATAAGCAAAATTGTGTTCATTTAACACTTAAGACTTGAATCATGATACATGAACACAAAGTGATTTAGTGATCAAATATATCTTAGAGGTGTTTATGAGAGTTGTACCAATGCTAAAACATATTTGTGATAATAGTTAATGAGCATTTGCTTAATTCGTACTGGGTAGGTAGGCGAAAGTATACGCATACCGATGAACCAGTTCGTGAATTCAGATAGCTAAGGTACGCACATTAGATATGCATACCATTAAGCTATTCAAGAGCTCAAGCCCTTCAGGTACTCATATTGGGCATGCATACCACCCACATTCACGAATTCAGAACTCCATGGTGCGCGTACTAGGTATACATACCTACCTACGTTCCACAACTTCAATTATGATTCTAGGGTATGCGTACTGAATATGTGTACCTACCTGAGTCCAGATTTCAGTAGTTCTAAAAACTCTCTTTTGATGTTTTGAAACATTCTCAGTTTCCATGGATATAAGATATCATTGCTTGGGCAATTTCCAAATGATCCATTTGAAATAAAAATAGTTCTTGCATAGTAATTGTTTTGAACTGAGAATGCTAAGGATTTATGAACATCCATTGCTTGAATCATATTTCGATGTGTTTAACAAGACAAGCCTGCCTCGAGATTTCTTCTTTGCAATATTAAATTTATTAGAAGTCTTACGAGATAGTCTCATATAGATAGATGATAATACTGTGAGTAAATATAATGGTCAAGTCTTCACATACCTCATAGTTGATAAATTTCTTCACGTTTGATCTTCAGTCTTTAATCTTCGAGGGTTATTCAGTGATGTCTGATTACTCAACTACCGTACTCTAATCCTATTCCGAGACTTGACTTTAGTAGACTAGAAATCAAGATATAGTTTTGTGCTTATAACATTGACAACAAACTTGAGTTAGCGAAACTTGCGAGTTCGACTGAGCGATGCTCTCAGTTAGGCCAAGCTTTAACGGGTGAAAATGAAATAATCTAATGACTTATGTTAATCAGTTTAAACCAACGGTTTTCACTTTGGTATTAGGGTTCACCAAAACCAAACCAAGATCTAACGGTTTTCACAATACTAAAACCATTCCAAGTCGTTAGGTAAACAACTCAGTTTTATTTTCACTTAAACGGTTCGGTTTGGTAATACTTAGCGATTTAACCAGGCATGTACAACTCTAGCGGTTGATGTTATGGACAAGCGGGTTTGCTTGCTTCATGCTGGTGACTCGGTTAGTTATATGGGAGACCTAACTTTATTATCGTTGTTGAAGATGTTGGTGTCCCTTATTTCAGATTTAGCTAGTTTTTTAAAGTTTTTATCGAGTCGCCTTGGCCTCTTTTCTTGCATTTGTAAAAGAAAATAACTACTGTAAATTTGATGATTAATACAATGGATATAAGGGATGTAATTTTGTGAAGAATATTGCAGGTGGATTGACTTCGATGGATGACTTCTTGTGGAAATCCTTACCTCGTGTACACGCAAGGAAACTATGAGCAAACGAAAACAACTAATGCAAATTTGATGATTAGTACTTTCAGACGTTAGCTTCCTCATTGTCCATCGCTGCACTCTCTGTGAGCTTCATTGCCTCTAAAGTTTGCAGTAAACTTGGAACATGGTCGCAAGATATTATGTTAATCGCTTCAATTTTCTACGTGGTAGGAGTTGCCATCAATGCTGCAGCAAATGGTTCTATCTTGTTCATCTTTGGCATGATGTTGCTTTGGTGTTGGACTTGGTAATGAGGTACATTTATATCATCTCTATTATCTAATTTGATCCTATATACATACACTTGTTTTCCCAGTGACCAAGCATATAAACGACTTGGAGGTTATTCCGTTTGTCTTATCTAAAATTGTGAATATTCTTTTCCAGCTGTCCGTGACTATTGGCATACTTCATAGTTCATACAAACTTGATAACCTACTTTGCATTTAAGCATCATTTTAGGGCTGGAGAGTGGAGACTAGCTTTAGGTTTAGTCGGCAATCCTGCTTTTAAATGCTCATGGTTCTTTAATTATACCTGAAAGGCTGAAACACCTACGCTTGATCGAGCATGATCATGAACAAAAGGAAGATCAATCCTTGAGAAAATACGACGAACAAAAAGTGTTGACGAGGAATATCATCAAGCTCAGAGTTTGATCTCCAAACTTACACAACCTTGACGTCCTCTAGTTATGGTATACTGATGCAAGTATTCCAAATATCATCAAGGAAGGAATATCATCAATGCCATTGTTTCAGACTGTTGGCTTGGGGACCAATGGGGCCCAGATATCGTCAGGGATTATAGGGGTTGTAAATGTCATTAGTACCCTTCAATTAGAACTGTTGATATATTGGAAGAAGAGCATTGCTTCTTCAAGCTTCCGCAGTTGATATCCTTGTCAAAGCCTTTCACATTCTGCACTGCATCTCACTGAATTATCAATTGCCTCTTTAGATACTTCTAGGATAGTTTGAGGTTTAGTCAGTTGATAAATGATCTATTTCGGCACCTTTAATGTTACAAGGATGTCTTGGTATCCTCGCTGTCACTGATCTCCATAGTACCTGTACATTATGTTCCTTTAAGCAGTTAGAATCAACTAAAGAAGTTCTGTTTAATTATAAACTAAATAATGTACGTCAGATGATAAATACATGCCTTGCTGTTATTCAAGAAAAAAGGACAACTTATACAGGGAACTTATGATATCTTTTAACCACAAAAGCGCTTCTGATTTAAAAATGGACGAGTTGTTGAGAAGATAACAATTTCAAAGTAAAGCTACGAAGTCGATACCCAGCAAGAAATACAGAAAGAACGTACCCTAGGTTTCAGGTCACCCGGTTTCGCCAGAAATTATAGTGCCAGAGAAAATTAATCTCAATGGTTACAAGACATGATTACAGAATACACACACACATGCCTTATTCATAAGATAAAGAAAAAATACAAAGTACCGCTAAGACTAACAAAATTTAAACCTCGAACCTGAGGTCCACATGTGGTTATCATGGAAGACAAAACGAAATAGATCAGATACTTAAATATGAAATTAGCATTACCTGAAAAGAGAAACTTTTCACAAATTTCTCACTAACTAAATAAGATTCCCATAGACCATTTCTCAAACAAAGATTGGTCGCTCAGCAAGTACATTAATGCCAAAAAAGTGTAACACATCACACATGAAACCCCTAAGCCAAGTTACCACCAGGGGATAAACAGATATATCGTTGCCGCGTGACAGGGGATAAAATTTGCTGAGTCGACACATATCAACACTGGTACTCATGCCTGACACTAGTGGAAACTGCAGTCTGTATTAGCAACTAGTGTTTCATAAAAGCCTAGAGTAAACTGAACTATACTATACTTCCTGAAATTCACCCTCCCAATGGTTCTGTCTAAATCAGAGATATGTCTTCTTCCTAAATCATGGTTGTTCTTCTCTGCTCCGAAGTCCATCAGTTATGTACGCAAGATGTCTCTAACATCCTTTAATTCCTAGGTGTGTCATTTTGAGGCCTCTGTCGCGGACACTGCACTCGAATCAAAGTGGACACTGACACTCATAAGGTGTTTTAATCCCAATAGGTAAGGTTCTCCATGTTAATAGATGAACCCAAGTACCAATACAAGGACACTGTGCAATAAGAGTTTGCTGCTTATCTTGGATGATGAAGATAGGGATGCAAATACATTAGCTGTCAAACAAATTGAACAACCTCGTGCAGTTCGTGAAAATTATAGATACACGAAATTCGAATACATCTATATAAGCAAGTCCTCAACGGTTGTATCAGCAAGTTTTCATTGACGCAATTCAGACAGACTTTATAAATAACAAATGAACAAGTATATGAAGTCCCTCCAATCATCTTACCAACCCATCCTCTTCTATACTAGTTAACCTTCAAGTTACTAGTTACTATAACCTCCAACTTGTTATCCCCTACATATGTACCAGACTACCAGTTAAAGAAAGAGCGAGAAAGAGATGCTCTGGTGGCTTTAAATGAATGCAATAACTGATAAGACCATGAAGCACACAGTCTACATCGAAATGAACATAGAGAAATAACGAACAAGATGGGTAATTTAATACTAACAAAAACTGGGTAAACCATATCTAACAAGAAGAATATCATTACCTGAGACATGTATATCTTCTATGTTTCCTTGAACTGGAGAAGGATAGATACTAGGTTGAAAAGCAGAAGTACAAATCATTTCAGCTTTAGTTAAGTGAGTGACACTACTACCAATTGTCCTGCAAGTTTTTTTGCTCACACATTTCTTCAGTATATACCCACGAGAAACTTCATTTCTCAAGTGTTGTTCTTTCTGTTTTATCACTCTTCATGTTCTTCGCCACCTCTTCCAAGTAACCAATTCTTTCCAATCCCATCTTCTCTCTTTGAAAAATACCCTTCCGTTCTTCAACTAAACCCGTGATTTGCTCTTCCGTTCCAATACATCTGGCCCTGTATTCCTTAATCTCCTCATCTAGAGCATCCTTGATCAACATTAGGCTCTTCACTGTACTCTCAAACCCAACACACTCCATTTCCTTCCCCTTGAGTTCTGCTGCCAAACCATGACACTTGATTTTACAGTCTTCCAATTCTTTTTCCAATTCAATTTCATGATTTAACGACAAGGTTGCTCTTTTCTTCCCACACTTAAAAGTTTCAATTTCCCGGTCGAGTTGAACACACTTATTCCTTTGATCACCTACATTTTTTTCCCTCCTGTAGGTAATCATACTCGGTTCAATTCGTTCGTTTAGTTTATCACACATTCTATTATAATCCACAATTAGGGTTTCAAACCTTTTCTTAACTTCACCACACTCCGATTTCTTCTTCTCAGACTCCAAATATAACTCATTATATTTACCTTTACCAACTTCAAGCTGATTTTTAAGCTCCGCATTTTGGTATTTTAGAACCAAACAACTCAACATCCAATGTTGAGCTTCCTCTTTTGCTCTTCTAATCTCACTTTCTAAAACACTACTACTTCTGCCCATTGTAACTCTGAGATTTCATAACTGGGGTTCCCAGAATTCTAGAGTTATATGTAACAGCAAAAGAAAGCACGCTAATAACCGAGGAAAAAACTTAATACCTAAAAATGACTCGAAGATGTAGTAAAACCATGCTGAATTTGATGATGGTGCCCAATATCCTTCTCGAATTTGTACGAGAAAGTTCGCTGGCTGCTACAAGGTGAAAATACTTCCCAAACTAGAGAAGAAAACTCTTACGGTAGACATACTCCGTATTTTTCTTTGCTCCAAGATTAGTAGAGGTAGCCAGGCAGGGGTGCACACGGTTCCGGCTCGGTTTTAGTCAAAACCATGAGTCTGTACGACCTCTGCCGGTTCTCATTTTGCTGGGCCTATTAAGGTTCGGTTCAGTTTTAAACCGGTCCGATGGAATCTGTTTTACCTCAATACAATAAAATTAAAATAGATCTCAAATTATTTTTCATTTTTTTTATTGAAATTCAGCGAAATTATGAGAAAACCGTTTTAGATTATACTTACATTAGATAAATAAAAAGTATTTTTCATTAAAAATAAAAAATTACAGTGAAAATGAGAAGAAAATAACAAGAAAATAGTAGCACCGGTGATAATGGTGTAGCAGGTGATGGTGGTTGCAGGTGTTATTGTTGTTGGTTGAAAGGAGAAAGGAAAATAACAAATAACCAAAAAAGAGGAAGAGGAGAAAGGTCATAATTATGGTGCTTTTGTTAGAGGTGATGGCAATGATGTAGTGATTGCGAGTTGTGGTGGTAAATGATGAAAGCGGGGAAGAGGAGAAGAGCCGTAGCAACGGAAAAAATGAAAAAGAACAAAAAAATTAAAAAGGAAGTGATTTAGTTTAAGGTTAAGTTTGTGTTATAATGGATGGATAGGATTTTATTAGTTTTATGTTTATACTACTCGGTTTTTCGTTTCGGTTTGGTCGGTGCTCAATGTTACCTTAGTTGAGAATCAACGGTTATGAATGTTTGAAACCATTACCTAAGTCGTTGATATCGACTCAGTTCGGTTTTCTTGGTATTACAGTTTTCTTGTGCAACCTAGGTACAACCGTTGCATATATTGCTTGGATGTAGCAAAATTTTCAAAGATTGATACCATGGGTTACCGATTGTTTGTGGTGTACCAAAATTCATATAAAACAAAATAACGTAAGACGTTGCATTAGTGCACTCCTAACTTTCTCAGTCATCACCATTCAAGAAAAGTAGGTTGGGTATTGTTGGATACGTTTGCGTATTGTTTCCTTTCTCTAAAAATAGGCATTATGTGAACAGATATTGATGGCACGTAGTTTGTGCCATATTATGATTTTAAAATAAAAAGAAAAAACATCTCAGTTTTTAAAACCAATTTCGGAAAAAATTGAAGGTGCGATACTGGGCAATTGAAAACCTGGTTTCGTGATCTTCTTTCTGTCATCCTCTCCCCATCGATCCCTTCATGATCCCTCTTTCGAATACCAATCTTTTCATAACGTTTTTATGATTTTTCATTGGGTTTAGGATTTGTAGAGTCTCGGTTTCTTTTCAGACACCACCATGCCTAAAACCTATTCACCCTCTTTCTCTAAGGACCTTACTCTTGATTCACAGTGTGATTTGATCCTTCAATGTCCCTTCAGAGACTATGATGGATGTCAGAATGGCATTGGAGGTCGGGGTTTTTCTCTAGGTTCTCTGCCTGGACACTTCCACCATCAATATTTTTCTTTCGGTAGGGGTAAAAATATTTGTAGGGAGAGGATTACAGAGAATGCAGAGGTCTATAATACTTTGATGGAGGTCTTAGTTCAGTTGCATATGTGGATTTTCACTAACTGCATGCACCTACATGCTTTGAGCATATCTTGTAGGTCACATACCGGGGATTCCATTCAAGGGCCTTCTAATGGGATTCTTATTCACGGGATTGACAGACCTTGCAACACCAATGTTTTAACCTTGACTACTGTTACGGTTGTTGAAGACAAACATGTAATTCTCATTCTTGATTACTCCATCAGATGTGCCAGAGCAGTTCTGCACGATATCTAGTAGACATGTCCCTTGCAGGCTCAACTTCTCTCGCACGTTGAAGTCTACCATCGACAAAGTGCTGCTTAATCCTCTAGAACCGACCTCTTGGATTCAACTTCTCCTTCTTCCTATTTGTAACTTTGGTATCTATACTCCTACTAGTGCTAAAGATGAGAGGTCAGGTGTTGATGGTGGATTTTTGACGAAGGTCATATTCATAAAATCACATCGGAAAATTATGTATCTCTGATCGGTATCGGAATCATAAGAAATTTGTATCTTCACAAGGTGAATCGCAGTTTGGTAATACCATGGCGGTAATAATGTATGATAACAATATTAGGGATTCTGAGGCAGAACTTTTAATATTCCATGTATTTCATGATTAAAGTTGAAAGACTCGGCACATTTTTATTGAATTTAGATTTCATCTCTGGTGTCTGAATTAACCCAAAACAATATATAGTGTTCATCACATCATATCTAATGCTCCTAGACATATTGCATGCTAGTATACATCAACATATTGCTTAAATCTAGTCGCAGTATTCATCGGATTGAATTTCTAGAAATTATATACTAATTAAACCCTAAATATTCACCTACTCAGGATCCATGGATTTTCTCGATCGAATTCCATGGAAAGTAATGGATATTTACTTTTCGGGCATTAGGGGCATCACAAGTAAGCCCCGAGCAAGAGGCGCGAGTATATTTAGTAATAATGCTCAAAGGAACATCCACGGAGGAACTAGGAATGGAAGCCTGATCAAAGAAGGGAAAGGAAGAGAGATAACTAATAATAAAATAAAGGAAATCATGTGTGTAGGCCCACCGACCGGCCAGCTAGGCATGCCGCCGGTTTGGTTGGTCCCTTTCCTCCTTTCATTAATATTTTATTATTAAAACTCCTATCTTTTTATTATTTTGGTGTTTCCTCTTTCAAGGATTCCTCTTTCAATCAAAACTCATGAAACTTCCATATTTTTTCATGAACCATGTGGTTAGCAAAGCAATTGGTCCCGCAACCATCATGACTTGTATTTCTACCATCATGAGAAATATTGAAATAATATTGTTTTAATATTTTTAATAGTGATCCTTCCATCACTAGTAAGATTTCAGTTAAACTCAAATTCTGCATACAATGATGAAATAATGCTCGATGGACCATCAGAAAATATCAAAATTCTCAGGATTGGTCCGCGAAGAGCATGGAAACACGGCATGCCACCATGACCGGTCATGGTCGACCCTTTGGCTTACACAATCCGGTCCCACCTCTCTTGATGATTTTTGACCTAATTAATTATCCACAGTGCTTAATCATCCAGAGTGCACATTTGGTTCAAACTCCTTCCCGCAATTGGGAATGATGATCCACTCACCATCAGATGGTCCCACGACCACCAAGGGAAAATTTTACACCTCTTGGTAGGTCCCTCCTCTCTCATTATTAGGTTCTACTACCTATTGCTCAGTCAAGCACAATTAAAAAATGATTAAGCAATAGTTAATCATCTTTTCACCAACTGCTTTGCAAAGAAGTGTGGTAAATGTTCAGTATAGCATCCAAATACTACATGGTTGGTCCATCACTAGTAGAGGCGGTCCCTCTCTCATCCATTGGTTGACTCTCAGTCGATCATCCATTGATCATAATTAGGGTTTTGAACTGAATGCTCTGTCTAGCATAATTCTGAACATGTTCAAACACTAATATTTTAATATTGATCCAACAATCAATATTTCAGTTAATTAATTAAATAATATTCGGTTAATATTTTTAATTAATATTATATTTGGTCTTGCTACCAATTATTCATGAATCTAGCAGTATTTACTCTAACTAGCAATACTTGCTCTAATCATCAGTGCTCCATGTGGCAATACATAATTGCTTCAGCTATCAATGAGTCATGGCAAACAAGGTTCAAAATCGTCATTTCTGGCAATATTGATTCGACTATCAATATTTAATTGCTCAGAGCAATATTCCTCATAATTAACTCAGCTATCGATATTCGAGTTGCAATATTTCTCATATTGATTCAGCTATCAATATTTGAGAATTTAACAGTAATCCAGCTATAGTATTTTATTGGTTCATCAACCAATATTTGGTTCGTCTGTTAACCATTATTTTAGTATTATAATCTTTCCTCGTTATTCGATTGACTCATGACACATGGATCGAGAAAGGTCTTCGATGATCATTTAGCAATGATCATTTTCACAAGTGCTTAGTGCACCAACATATTGGTTTATGATCGATCCAGCAATCTCATAAAACCATCACTAAGTGACCTAATTCAACAGTGACCTAATTCAACATTCATGGTCTGCAAAGCATGTTGTTGTTTCAACATTCCATGCTTCATCCATCATAATCTTGAACTCGTTGGTTCAGTTCATAAGACTCATAGTCTTAGGTCAAAGATTGACCACTCACACATGAGACATTAATTCACCTCACATGGGGGTTATCACTAGGGTTTTGGTCTGGCCGCCTACAACACATGTGATGTGAGGTACATCCACGATGAGAGTTGTGGTAAGTCGTGCTGACAGTTAAGTAAATTGAATAGTGGATGGTCGATCAACCTAGTCTTCCGTGAAAAGTGAAAATGGTTTTTACACGATCTCCCACTTCCCAATTCTTCCACTACCTTCTGTTTTGGGGTAAAAAATGATTCTGCTGGAAATGGTAAATTTGGGTGTGCCGTCGAGAAACGAATCTAAACCCTAAACGAATACACTGCATAAGAGTACTTTTAGATTTGAGAGATCAATTTGTACAATTCTGGTCTAAACCAATAAATGGCCGTTCCACTCTTGCTTCGGTCACAAAATGAAGGAGAAGGGTTGATCTTAGGAAGGGAAGCAAAGAAGGTGTTGAGATCAGAATGGTTAACTCTGAAGGTGTGGCTGTTTTTATGACTTGTATCAGAATGTGGAACTCTCTTTCGGAATGTAAGCTATGAGTTCTTTTGTGTTCTTCTGGATACTTGTGTTGATAACCCTTGTTGGTTGAAAACCTATTTATATCAGTCATAGTTGCACGCACCCTGATCTCATAGGAACTGGAAATAGTCGAGTGATGGAGGAGTGGGATCATGCAGGATGGTGAAAACTACGTCTACACTATGAGGGGAAGACTGGGTGGTTTCGTCCCACTACTTCTCTATCATCACTAACTGCTCTCCTTTCCTGACACTTTCTTGTAATGGGTGTGTCACACGCGCACGTTGTATACCTCCATACCAATACCCTGATGAACATCCCCCAGTTTGTGACATGTTTGATGTCTCGAGTATTTTCGTGAAAAATATGCAGCAGGTTGTTGAGTGGGTCTTGTTTTCAAGACCTAGTTATTTTGACCAATCACGCGCAAGCCAGGCGGCGGGTGGTCATATGTTGCAAGTCAAATCATGAGACTTGCCGCAAGAAATAGCATGTAATGCTTTTAATCCAAATAATTAAATTATTTGTGAAATCGATATTTATAAAACATCGTTTATAATTAATGCATATAAAGTATCACTTTTAAGAAAGCAGCTCAAAAATATTCGACGCTCGTGAAGCATCGTTATGTAAAGCTCGTTTAAGTTAGTCACGGAGCTAAATTTCTTAAAAGGAGCATGGCCGGCCATTTTCGGGAAGCTACCAGGAGCCACTCATGCGCGCCAAAGGCAGGCCAGTCGGTCCTTATAGGAGAGTGAAGGATGGCGATCACGACGACATCTTATTGGTCGCCTAAAATTAGATCTAGGCCGGTCAATTCGAATAGAGAAGTCGGACCGAGATGATTTGCGGCAGTTAATGGATGTTGTTGAATTTATTAAAATTCCTAAATGCATCACGACTAGCCACTTTCGGGCGACCGTTTGGCGGCCATATAGGCAAGACGGGGCTTGGCCGATTGCAGCTTATGGAAGGGGTGGCCGGTGATCATGGCCACATCTTTTTGACCGCCTAGAATAGGAGTTAGGCCACCGATTCGACTGGAGAAGTTGGGCGGCGGAGATGTTTTGCAGCAGTTAATGATTTCCGTTGATTCAATTTAGGTTTTAAAAGCCGTGTGACCAACCCATTTTGGGCCAACGGTTTTTGGTGTTGGCTGCATGCTGTGGAAATTTCGCCCGACCAGCGCTATAGTCAGGATGCTAGTGAGTGTATCCGCGCCTTGTCCATCGATCGTAATTGAATCTAGGCCGGAAAATTCGGATGGCGAAGCTGGACGGCCGGGATCGTTTTGTGGTAGCAATGTAATGCTGCTTAATAGAAATTAGGGTTTTGTAAGTCGCGCGGCCAACTAGCTTTGGGCAATCGTTTAGTGGAACTGTTGGCGAGTTGGAAGGGCTCCGATTGGACAGAGTATTAGTGGGCGCATCGGTGTGCCTGATGACGCTTGTCCGGTCACGTCAGGGAGCGACCAAGCTTGATAAATCAGCTGGCCAAAACGTGCCGCTGTGATCGTTTTGAGACTGACATGGGCAGCCTATGTCCAATTCCTTAAGGAATTAAGTGTGTAGACCAACCAACTTCCACTTTTATTTAAAAGTGCATGTGGCGCTTTTAAAGCAATCTGATTGGTCGATGGGAAAGGGGGTCGGCAAGCAGCAACATGGAGCGTGGCCAGACGGCACAGGTGGCACCCGCTGAAGCAATTCGGTCGGCCAAGTGGCGCGGCCACGCCTCCTTTTCCGCTGCTCTTACTTTCCGCAGTTCCTCTTTATTTCTTGTTTTCTGATTTTTGGTTGGATCTTGTTCCTACTAGCTCCATGATGGATCAATTTCCTACTTTGCCTAGGTTTAGTTTCGACAAATAGGGTTCGAACTATCGCGCATGGCGCAAAAAACTTAATTTTTACAAATTGATAAAATTAGGTTAAAGAACTGAATTTTGTGGGTTGCCGCAAAATCAATCAATTTTTGGTGAATTTTGCATACTAACACAAAAAATCACTAATTTAATATCAAAGGTTAGCATAACTTTGTGTGCCTCTGATTGAGTACTTCCACACGCATCTTAATCCTGACACTTCGGGAGATTCATGTTACTCGGCTGCGAGCGAGCATTAGTCGTCATGTCATGTCAGTATTATGATTTCAACTGGGGAACATGGAATAGAATAAATACTCAGAAATTTACAGAATATTTGGGATTGTTGCTACACGCACCATTCTGGATAAATTTCATATAAATATATTGAATTGCTCAATACACATGTAAGTAAAGAGGCATGTGCACTCATCACTTTTAAATGTCTCAACTTCTTTGCAGAATGATGGCGCATTAAATAAAGGATTTTACAATTTTATCCCTGAACTATAAACCACCATCAACATTAAGTCCCCTGCTTAGTACGTAACAGTGACATTGTTGCAGGGTAAGCACTAGATGGTGACAGACGAGGATAAAATTCGAAAAGGCGAGATATGTAAAGGTTACCAGGAAAAGTTTGATTGACCTTTGGAAACAGGTCCGTGCGGCTGGTGATCTTCGTACCGGCGCGCTGCTAGTTCGGCCATGGAGTGTTGGCGCCGCGGGCCCAACTGCCTTTCTCCGTGCATGGTCCAAAAGGAAACCCTCCTTTACTCAAATTCCGAAGGCAATATGTGTATAAAAGGGAATCGACCTTCCCTTTTCTTCCTGTTTTTATTTGCTCTCCCATCTTCGTGCCTTCATCTGCAGCAGCAAGCTTCTCACCGTCGGTAGTCCAGGCGCGTCAATTGTCAGCAGTAAGGTAAGCAGTCTTATTCGCTTCTCTTTCCTCTTTTATATGAATTCTTGTATGGGCTGCTTTCGTATTTTCAAAATTTCATTCAATTCTGAGTGAATCCTCTTCGTTGATAGCATTGGAGTGAGCATCAACAACATCAGTAATGGAGTGATCAACAGTAATTAGGAGGATTAGCAGCAAGACCAGCAGTATAGTTCGAGGTGAGTGTCGCCGCTCTTTTCTTATTTTTTTTGTAAAACCTAGATTTAGGTTTTCGGCCGAGGGCATAATTCTCGCGGAAAAAATTTTCTTTTGGTTGAGCAGGTGAAGGTTTCTACTCGACCCGGCTATGAACGTATACCCCGCGGCCAATTGTTTTTTTTTGTGTGTGAATGTGTCTCCATTCACTATTCTTATTAGTATGTGATCCCCATACTTCTTCATTCATGAGCTTCGACCATTAGTGATTACATCGAATTTTGATAATAAGTTGTATGCATGATTCCCTCTTTTGGTATGAAGTAATGACTCTTTTCAGATTTTGCTTCATTGTAGTTACTCAAAAGTGAACAGTAACTTAAAAAAATCTTGTTTGAATAAGATGTCACCTGGAGATGTTTCTGTTGTGAAACTGGGAAGTGTTAACAATTCCAAAGATAGGCCGAATGTAGATGATGAATTCTTCACAAAGTCTTACACAACTGCAAGGACACATCCCGGCCATGTGATAACCCTTCTTACTGATTCGGAAAATGAAGGAGTTGTTCAGTCGATTTCTCCGGAGCGTGTAATAAGGTTTTGTCTCTAGAGGAAAAACTATCCAACTTATCCCATTGACTTCAAGATTTTCCATAACCCACTGCGCTCTTATGATAGATGGATGAGATATATGATGAGCAATGACCATGTCAGGGACAATCTGATTAAGGCACAAATCGCGGATGCTTTCATGGCATCTGCAACACTTTGTATTAGGAAAGATGCTTCAGGTTTGATTACTTTCATTTCTAGATGGTGCATGTCCACTCATACGGCCATATGTATATGGGGCGAGATGAGTATTACTTTAGAGAGTGTGGATGTTCTGCTGAATTTTCTGGCTGTAGGAAATCTTGATTTTGAATTGTCCAAAAAAGAAGAAAAAATGCACGCCACTCTAGTTAAGAAGGCAGAAGGATATAATCGATAGGAAAATGATGAAAAATGCTTCTATACTTGGCGGGTGTCTGAATGGTTTCCTACGAAACCAAAGCCGGATCAGGTATTGAATGACACGCTCAGTGTTGCTGCGTTTTTATCCTTGTGGCTGTCTAGAAATGTTTATGATAATGGCTCCGACACAAAGGTAATAAGACAGAATCTTGTTAAATTTTCTATTAAGCTGGCGCAAGGTGTTTCTCTTCCCATAGGCAGCTTGTTCCTTGGTTCCTTGTATTCCCATATGGATTCCCTAGCAGTGGACATGTGTGCTTCCAATAGATATATGAATATAGAATCACATGTTCACATCGCCTTTCTCCAAGCATGGTTGTGGGATCATTTCAAAGGTTATGCTCCTAATCCCGTAGCTTCGTTTTCCAGTATATATGGAGGTTCTAGAATACTTCGTTGGTTGAAGAAGCGCCCAAAACCTGGCTTATTTCTTCGACAAAGTGCATGCAGTTAACTTTCGTCCCTGACACTGGCTCACACATCTATAGTGAAAAAGCGGGGGTCTAACAACACCACCCAATATTTCGCTTAGAAATCTATATGGACTAACTCCAATATACTTGGCTAGAGAATCAACTAGACAGTCAGATTGAATCCAGACTAAAGCATATCGAGGAGTTAATATCTTTCTCTTTTTTTGATTTACTCAAGCTAAAAGAAATCAGTGAGTCTTTAATCAAACACAAGGAATAACTTGGATGGTACCAAAGACCAATATCTAAGGATCAATCAATGACAATCAACAACCAATGGTTGGATTACTCTAATTGATGATCTAACGCGCAACCTGTATTAATTCAATTATAAAGATAAAACAATATAATGCGGAAATTTAAATAACACAGACACCAGAAATTTTGTTAACGAGGAAACCGCAAATGCAGAAAAACTCCGGGACCTAGTCCAGATTGAACACACACTGTATTAAGCCGCTACAGACACTAGCCTACTCCAAGCTAACTTCGGACTGGACTGTAGTTGAACCCCAATCAATCTCCCACTGATACAAGGTACAATTATGCTCCTACGCCTCTGATCCCAGCAAGATACTGCGCACTTGATTCCCTTAGATGATCTTACCCACAACTAAGAGTTGCTACGATCCAAAATCGCATGCTTTGACAATAAACAAATCTGTCTCACACAGACAAGTCTATCAAAGGATCAATCTGTCTCCCACAGATAAACCCTAAAGTTTTTGTTCCGTATTTTGATAATAATCATGGTGAACGAGAACCAATTGATAATCCGGTCTTATATTCCCGAAGAACATCCTAGATTAATCAATCACCTCACAACAATCTTAATCGTATGGTAGCGAAACAAGATGTTGCGTAATCACAAACGATGAGACAAAGACATTTGTGATTACTTTTTATATCTTGCCTATCGGAGATATCAATCTGAAGCCAATCAATCTGATTGTACTCGTACGATAGAAGATGCAAGATCAGATCACACAACTATGATAAAATTAGTATCGGTCTGGCTTCACAATCCCCATGAATTCTTTAAGTCATTAACCCGGTTTAAGAAAAGAAAACCAGAGGGTAAAGGAGAATCGACTCTAGTATGCAAACTAGTATCACACGTAAGGTGTGGGGATTAGTTTTGCACAATACTAGATGTTCCTTTATATAGTCTTTCAAATCAGGGTTTTTCCTTGGTCACAAAGAAAACAATATCCACCGTTAGATGAAAACCTGATTTAGATTCAACCTAATATTTCTCAACTGTTAGATCGAAAACTTATCTTGTTACACATATTTGACAATGCACACTACTAGGTTTGTTAACCGTACCCAAACGTATGCACTTGTTGGTTCAATAATAGTTAACCAAAAGGTTAGTCATATGAGAATATCATATGAACCATGTTTTTCTTCACCATAACTAGTTCAAATGACTTCAAATGAACTATTTAGAGAGTTGTTCAATTGCAAGGAAATATTATGTACTACACAAGATACAATTGAAGCAAAGATGATTTGATTCACTTGAATCGGTTCATGAATTTTTATAGCCACGGTTTGCAAACTGCATTCCTTAGTCTTTTTAAGTTTAAGTTCAGAAATCATCTTCACATAAATAACCTTTCTCAAGTTCGCAGACTAGGTTGGCGGATTTAAGCAACCGGGCAGAGTTTATAAACTCCAACAGAAAATATCGGCAAGAGACCTTCCGCCGGTTCGCGGACTAGGCTCGCGGACGCAGCTAGTTTGTCAACTCCAGCAGAATTTCTCGGGATGAGAAGTTCGGCAGTTCGTGGACTGATTTCGCGGACTTGGCAACAAGCCATTCTTTCGGTTTCTCTTGATCAACAAAGTTCGCAAACCTTGGTACAAGGAATAGGACTTATACATAAATGTGTTTCCACAACAATGTTTATGTCCACCGTTGGTTATGTAATCTAAACTCTCATTTCAATCATTGAAACATTCTTAGAGGATGTTATATAGTTGTTACACCATTTCTTTTCAAAGCAATTTTCAAAGTGATTGAAACATATCATGACTTTCGTCACTAGGTAAAGATAAACTTGATCGAAGCGAAAAGCTTACCAACACATATTTCGAGATATAGATAGGCGAGGTATACTCGGCTCGAAATACCAAATGTGTATAATACAAGTCTATATATATAGCATACGACTTCTTGTCTCAAAGAGGAAAAGATAGAGTAGATAGACTTTTGAGTGATAGATAAGTTCAAGTCTTCACATACCTTTTTGTCGAGAAGTTCCACCGGTTCCTTGAGTAGTTCTTCTTCTTGTATGATGAATCGCCATGAATTCCTTGAGCTCAACTACACTTTCAATCCTAGTCCGAGACTTATCTATAATAGACTAGAAATCAATACTTATAATTTTGATCACAAACATTGACAAACATGCTTGAGATAGCAAAGCATGCGAGTTCGACCGAGAAATGCTCTATCAATATCCCCCTTTGTCAATTTTAGTGACAAAACTAATACATATGGAATACAATAAAGATAAAGAAACTTTAGTAGCTCCTATTCCACATGTCTAATCTTCAACATTCCTCGAAATCTTCGTCACTTCCAAGTACTCCAATGATCCCAAAGGTTGTAAGTTTAGTATCACCGTTGTAGAAGATCCGTAGCCATAACAATGAGAAAGCATCGGTCTCGATCATTGTTATACAGTGTCATAGTATTATTACACAGTGTCAAAGTCCAATTGTATCACAACTTCAACAATAATACTATGGTGATATATATCACTCCCCCTTAGTCAATACTCCATCTCACATGGAAACCACTCCCCCTTACATAATGATCCGAAAACCATATGTATTTGTAGTATGAACTACATATTAATCTCCCCCTTTTTGTCAATAAAATTGGCAAAGGTACAAGAACGGGATCATAATGAAATTTCCGTAAGAGACATTTCATGACTAAAAGAAAATACATACCATCTAATTTAGATGCAATCATATAGCCGAAGCTAATAGCATTCATCAAGGAGTTTAAAGATACAAGATAACCCCTCTAATATTTCACAACCGCACTCCCCTCAAGATATTACCATTAAGCACAAGCTCAAAAGAACTCTCCCCCATTTGATGTCACTCCCGAAAGAACAACAAGAGCGACCTTAATTTCAAAAGAAAACAAGGATTGTATTGGACACCAAAAACCATGAGAATGATTTTCTATATCCAAAAAATCAATCAAATTAATCACAAGTAAACCCATGATTTATTTAATCGGAATACTCAATCAAATTAAACACAAAAAGTGATCAACTTAATTGATTATGCTCGACATAAGAGAACTTACGGAGCATACGACTAACATAACCATTACAAAATGAATAGGATAGTCATTCATATACTCAACATAAGAGAAATCTTACGGAGTATGAAGATACTCAACTATATTAATTACAAGAGAATCCATAATTAATCTAATTGGAATACACAACCAAACTAATTACAAAAGTAATCAATTCAATTGTCATTTGTTTTACTCAACATAAAAAGACTTATGGAGTAAAAACTAAATAACCAAACGAGATGATTAATTTAGTTCAAAAATGCTCAACATAAAGTACCTTACGGAACAACCAACAAAGTTAATAAAAAATTAATCAACTTGGTTGTATCGTGCTGAACATAAGACACATTACGGAGCCTTACAGTTATACATAAAATATGGATCAAGGATGATCAATACTGCGGAATACTCAAGAATTCATTCTATCTTTAATCACTATTTGCATAACGATATTAATAGACATAATCCTTGAAAACAAAATATTTTAACCTATCTTCCATCAAATGTTTGACAATATAGGATTAACTTTTGTATTTGTCAAAAGTCTATTCATTCTTTTACCATCAAGTGAATACCAATCACAAGCGACTTTACTTTTGACAGAATATGGGACCCTCAAGTTCACGGACGCAAACATACATATCCCATAACAAATTGTAATATAACAAATCACAAGGATTAATATTGCAAAAACATCATCCTCCAAATATTTTTAGAATTTAGTACCAATAAACCTAAAAGAAGATGAAACATAATAGCTACGTGTAGTCACAATCATTGTTATTCAAGCACTAGTTATTCTTACAACTAAATCAAAAATAAGACTTACTAGGCATTGTAGATCTTTCTCAGAGCATCTACAGAAAATTTCTTCTCATTATTGAAAAACCCATTGATTATGGGATCGTTCAATTCCTCTAGATCTTCAGAAATATCAGTTAACTCACTAAGTTCTATTTTTAGATCACGCAGGGTATTCTTGGTCAGAGACAACCTTTGTTCATAGTGAGTTATATCTTCCAAATAGGAAACAATTTGAGATTTTAAATTATTTCTCTTGTTGATGAAATCTTTCACCATGCCTCTAACCTCATTATCAGAATGACAGACAGATAAGAGACAGTTAGAGGAAGAACCTTCTCCAATGTTTGTAGCCTTCACTTTCTTCCCCCTTGAGGAGGAAATTCCTTTACACAGATAAACTTTTGCTGCCTCGACTGCATCTCTGCTTGTAGTACCTCTAGTAACAGGAGCCATGAAACTGTATCTTTTAAGAAGAAGAAGGTCTACAAATGAATACAGACAGACTTATGAACGTCTAAACCCTAGAAGAACAAGTCTTCTGTAGTTTAGTGATCCATTATCTATATTGTTAGGATAATATTTTCTTAACAAAAATAAATACAATACTTGAGCCAAAAATACGCAAATCCTCATTTTCTCAAGTTAAAGATGAGGATGCGAACGTCTCTGGAACTAGACAGAGATGTTATGAGCCAAACGCTCCCCTTGTTTTTCACATAGTGGTTTACCAAGGTTTGTTGTGTAAACAGATTTCCTACCTCTTCGGAATCTGGAAGCACTGGTTTTATGAGTTCCCTGTTGATTATCCAGATTCATCTTTTCCATGTTCTTATGCAGTTTGGTGATTTTCTTATTGCTCTTTTTGAATTTCCCGCACGTGCTTTTAACATGATTTGCATTTCCACAAAACAAACAAATCAGAGATCCTTTGTCCTGTCGAAGTACCTTCTGTTTATCACAATTGTCAACCTTTAATCCATGATTAATAGAAGCAACAGGGTTGACAATGCCAGTAGTTTTGCCTTTAAATCCTAAACCATTTGTGTTTCCAAAGGACTTCTGACCAAATAACATTGCTGAGATTTTGTCAGAGCTTCCAAACAATCTTTGTAGATCATCCTTAAGAGTTTTAATCTCTTTTTCATTTAGAGCAGTGGTTCTGGTGAGTTCATCATTGAGACGATCTATCTTAAGAGTTTTCACCTGGATTATGATTATAGTTTCTTCAATGAACCTTTTAGTTGAAGATTTTCTTGAAGAAACTCTCTATTCAAGAATTCAAAAATATTTGTGTCAGACTCAAATTCTGAATCAGGACCTGAGCATGAGGATGTTTCGGTTGCAAGAGATGAGGGTTCATCACATCCATCAGACGTATTCAACTCGTGACACTTAAAGATTTTTCCTTCACAGAATCATTAGCGGTAATGCTGACACATCTAAGGCTTCTTTTCACAAATTCTTTGATTCTTTCTATCATTAATGGTTTGTCAAACCAATCACCATTAGAGAAGCATTCATCAGCCCAAGACAAGCTAGAAGTTTCACTTGTGTGGGAAACAACATTGAATGCAAAGGTTTGAACAAAATTATGATCAAGAGTTTTTACCTTTTCATTAGGAGGACAAAAAACAAGCTTCCATACTTCTTGTCCTTGGAACTGAGTTAACTCTTCGTGCATTGCATTTTCCCATAAGGGATCTCTCAGAGTTTTATCAGTATTCCTTTTGAAAAGGACAGAAGTTTTAGAACACTCCCTGAGATTGTGATTTATTCCTGGTGAAGCGCTCATAGAGATTTTATCGTCCATAGAGTCAGATCGATACAAACACAGACTTGTAAGGTCTTGAAGGTGTTTGCTTTCTCTGATACCAATTGAAAAAACGGGGGTCTAACAACAACCCCCAATATTTCGCTTAGCAATCTGTATGGACTAACTCCAATATACTTTGCTAGAGAATCAAATAGACATTCAGACTCAACCCAGACTAAAGTATATCGAGGAGTTAATATCTCTCTCT